>NC_079441.1:65530490-65652990 GCF_903798145.1 Danio aesculapii
GTTAATGTGTCAGACTCCAGTTTTGGATAGTGAATCATTGTTTTGTCTGTCTTCCAGCGCAAAGCAGAACCACACCTCACAACAAGGTTTGGATGTGTTGATGTCTGCCGTAAGATGTGTTTCGAGGTCATAGTGCAGATATGCACATGTCAGGACCAGATCTGACTCCGTTACCGAGTTTGATGTTTGTGTCATGACGGTTGCTTAAGACTTCGCTTGTTTGAAATGTTCTTTAAACAAGTTTACAACATGAGATATAGAGTGGAAAACACCGTTTGACAGTGTTTCTCACAGGATGTTATCGAGAGAGGATACTTACTATCATGTGTTTCTGTTCTGGTGCGGGGTTCAGAATCAGGACACGGCAGTAACGTTTAATGTTAATGTCATGTTGTGATGAACGATGAGGGAAATATGAACTAATCAGAGTAAAATGTTCTGGAATGGGAGGACGTCTTATTTGCTGGATGGCTCAGACCTGCTTTAGTCACAGGTACAGTAAGTACTGACAGCACAACACTGTTGCTGTTCTGCTAACCTATAAGTGGACTTTATAGGGTATTACTACACGGCTGTCTGGAATACTCTGTTCTGATTGGTCAGTTGCAACATTCCAAGGTATGTTCTTGCGTGATAACTACCGCTTAATAACACAGGCTCATCTGCGAACTTCAAATCACCTTGACCTTCAATGAATACGTTCACATCCATATACTTACATCCTTATTCACATGCATTAAAGTTCTCCGACCCTATGATGGATTTCTGCCAATTGCTCAAGTTCACTTCTGTCCTTGTGTAACACGTCTTAATTTTAGCTTGATGAGGTTCTAAAATAACGAGTTGTGTATTCCCCAATATGATTAAAGCCTGGAGTGGAGTGAAAACGCGTTACTTTTTCTACTAAGGGTTCTGTATAATCGCTCCGCTGGGTATCCACTCCAGGTTTTCCATTCCCACTCACAGATATACTACTCTGTTCACTCCATTTTAAAAGTTTCATATATCATGTATGCCTGAATGGTTTGTAATGTAATGGTTTGGGAATTATTCAACACATTTAATAAATAGAATTGCACAAACATGTTCAAATGTATTCCTGAAGTGTGTGCATCCCTGTAATTTTCTAACTGTAGCATGTTAAAGGTGTTGCATTTAAGCTTTTGACTCTGCTAAAGGGGGTCATACATTTCAGAATTCTAAACATAGTTTTCTATCAGGGTACACACACCGACGCCGCAAGTCGGCGGCAGTCGGAGGCGCCCAGCGACGACTCAGGACACTGTTCATTTTTCTGCCACGCCACAGAGCGTCATCTGGTTAGTTTTGTTTAAAATAGCATGCGAATGTAAGCGTCTGGTGTGCGATACCTTAAACTGTCATGTGCGCGCCGTGTTGCGGCGCTGATCGACGCATTCTGTGTGTGATGGCCTTAAGTATCACTAAGGCAAATATTTTTGCAGAAATAATTTTAAAATGTGCTAAGTTAACATACTTGTTTAACAATAGCTTTCAAAATACACAAACTGGCAATATTAAAGTAGTTTAAAACATCTCTTTTTTAAATTCTATTGGTCTGAGCCATTTAAATAAAGTGCTGATTAAAGAAATGTGGCCAGAAAAAAAAATTGTCTGTCACGCCATTGATTTTGACTCTTTGGTGCCGTTTTGGGAATGAATAATACATAGATTAGTATATGCTTTATTTAACCGGATTCGTTTATTTTTTATTTTTTTGTCAGCTTTGTGTTTTTGACTGTTTGACTTTTGAAAACTCTATTGTTTGGTTTTCGGAAAGCGTTTAAGTCAGTGGTTTGCAGGTTAGCAAAAGGATGTAGTTGAAGTCAGAATTATTAGACCCCCTGTTTATTTTTTTCCCCAATTTCTGTTTAATGGAGAGATTTTTTTTTTAAACACATTTTTAAACATTTTTACTTTGTAAACAATTTTAATAACTCATTTCTAATAACTGATTTATTTTATCTTTGCCATGATGATAGTCAATAATATTTTACTATATTTATTTTAAGACACTTCTATACAGCTTAAAGTGACATTTAACGGCTTAACTAGGTTAATTTGACAGGTTAGGGTAATTATGCAAGGTATTGTGTAATGATGGTTTGTTCTGTAGACTGTCAGAAAAATAATAGCTTAAAGGGGCTAATAATTTTGGCCTTAAATTAAAAATTTTTAAACTGCTTTTATTCTAGCTGAAATAAAACAAATAAGACATTCACCAGAAGAAAAAATATCATCAGACACACTGTGAAAATTTCCTTGCTCTCTTAAGCATAATTTGGGAAATATTTAAAAAAGGAAAAGGGGGGCTAATAATTCTGACTTCAACTGTATATCTGAAATGTACAATGTCCAACAAAACATACACAATGTATTTTAAAAATAGAGGCTTGGGCATGTATTCCTGGACTGGACTGAGACGTAAATAATGCAAAAAAGAGACAAAATAATGCTTTGTGTCATAGCTGCATTACTTCCTCGCCTCTGCAGTGTTTTTTCTAATAATTCAACTGCCTGTTGTCAGGTTTTCTTATATTCATGTATAAAATATATCCTCAATCTAAAGTCTGCAAATCCTTTATCCCTAATCTGGTTTAGCATCTTAAAGAGTTTCCCGTGTTTGATGACAATACAGGGTATCGCTCTTTGAATTAGAGATGCTGTTTATCATAAAACACAGTTTGTATCTCTTTGCACACTAGCAAGAGGAGCTCAGTCTGTAATATTTAGCCCAAGCCCATGTTTTGACTTTTAAAGCTATGATTTTATCTATATGCAGGTTGTCTGACAGCGCTACTTTTTTCCAGGAAAATAAAATGCAACACTCTAAGAAATGCTGGGTTATTTTTACCCAAAATATGGACTAACCCAAACATTGGGTTAAATTTGGTCCTATTAATTTAATTCAAAAAATTAACTCAGCAATTTGGTTAGTTCCTATTACACCCAGAATTGGGTTTAAATAACAGAATATTCAAATTAAATGAATAGTTTATGCAGATTAGATACTTTACTCACCCATATCGGACCCCAGTGACTTCCGCTGTATCTAAAGAAAGAAGTATTTCCACAGAAAGCAATGAAATACAGCCTTGAAATGATAGCAAGTTGATGACTGAATTTTCATTTTTGGGTGAACTATCCACTTCATGTCATCTCACATCAGGACTCAATTTTCCTATTATACACACAGTCAGACATTTTTTTACCAAACATTTTCCAAACAGTCAGAATCAAATTCTTTTTTTTCAGATGTTAACAAACCGTGTCCAAGAGCAATATCTTTATAAAGTTGTCTGTCATTTGATCGGTCGTTTAGTCCAAAAATCTGACAGACCTGCAAAACGTTTGTCCAACACATATCTGGCCTGTTTTGTCCATCTGTAGTAACTATTGTTAATGGTATTTCCAAACTCACATTATAAAAACTAAAGATATCACCAACATACTCTGTGTTTACTCCAGGTTCTAGTTTCCTCTTCCAGATATTATCAAAATGTCAGACAGTGAAGTGAAGTATTCCCCAGATAAATACATGAGGAATATCTTGCTTTCACTTCATTTGTTTTTAGATTGATAATGTCTGTCTTACTCCACGTGAACTCTTCAAAGTGCTTTTAAATCCTGAAAGCCTGGGTCTTTTTGACCTCTTAGTCATCATTCCTTAAATGGGCTACATTCTCCATTTTTGGTTGTCCTCCAGCAGTATTTGTGTTCATAAGGAGCGGTTTTGTCAAATTACAATGTTTACACTTGTAAACGCTAATTGATGAAACCCTCTTGGTCCTGTACACACAATGCTTTCTTTGTCAACAATGAAAAAAATGGGAGAGGAAAGATGGGTTTTGGTTGCCAAAAAGACTAAAAGGAATGCACGAAGAGTGATTGTGTGCCAGTTAGGAAATCTGGAATTGCAATCACATTTAATTTTTAATGGACAGGATTGTCCTAATTTGCCACATTATCTGTTGGTGCTGTTTTTTTTTAATTATTTAGTTTTTTTTTTAGAGGTTTTCACCTTTACTGTCATAGGACAGTGGAGATTTTAGAGACAGGAAAGCATATGGGGAGCAGAGATACGGGAAGGGTCGGCAAAGAACCTCGAGCCTCAATAGGGAGGGAATCGTACCTAGCTTGCCGCGAACACCTAGGTGCCATGTGTCGATGCACTAACAACAAGGCTATTGGCGGCGACGGTGCTGTTTGTTAAAGATTTAAACGCTACTGTTGAAGTCCCCCTGTTGTGATGTTTTAAAGGTTTTTTAATGTTGTTTTGGAGGTCTCCATATGGTTGAAGTATGCCTGTTGTGATGTTTTAAAAGTTCCTGATGTTGTTTTGGAGGTCTCTAGTGGTTGAAGTCCCCCTGTTGTGATATTTTAGCAATGTTTTGGAGGTGTCCTACAATTGAAGTTCTCTGTTGTGATATTTTAAGTTTCCTAGTTTTGTTTTGGAGGTCTTCTACCAGTCCGTCCAGGTTTTTGCTGGACTTTTTTTGAATTTTTCCGGCCTGAACTGCTGTTTTTCTTAAAATTTGCCTCATGTTTTTATTTATTTGCCATAAAATACATACCACACCCAACAGTCTTAATTCAATTTTTAAATTACCTTTAGAACCCAAGAATTATTGGCATTTCTTTTTGTGAATGTGTGTCGTGATGATTAAAAACATCTAGGCCCCGAATTTGCTTAACATTTTCAAAAAAATTGAGCTTAGCGACATTTTGTGAAGTTTGCTTGATTTTGTGATGATATCAGCAATAGTAAAATCCTAGAGGGACTGTTCTATGATAAGTTTGCTAAGGCTGCACAATTAATTGAAATGAAATCGCCAGAAGGCGCTCTAACATGTGGAAACTTCAAACACACATGAAGAAACACAGGAAATCCTCATAGACATAAACAGAACGTTTGACCGCTTTCATTGGTTCAACATGATTAATAATTACATGACTATGGAATCATCTCACTGGAGTGTTTATTATCTAAACACTCGAATAAAGTTTTGAGTTTCGGCAGTTTGAAACCACTTACCAAAGCGAACTTTTTGGGGTAGTGTGTTTTAGCTCCTAAACACCTTTGAGCCATTGGTCCGTTGGTACTACGCAGTTGGTGGTTAGAACGAAGAACGAATTTGCTTGAAGTATACCAGGCCCTTAATACAGTAATTGTTGACTAATTGTTCAGTGCAGAAAAACCATAATAAAGTCACCTTATTACTGAAGTTTACCCATGTCAAAATGTTGCTGAAAGAGCACATCTGAGTTAAAACACAGTACTCAATCCCCCAGTGATGGTTGGTTTTAGGGGTAGGGTTTGGGTCAATGCCTCCTTTTAAAAATCGTACACTTTCGTTCAAAATAAATCATAAGAATTTGTAAAAATTAGCTACTTCCATGACAAACTTTTACTTCTCTGTAAGTTAAGTTTCCTTGAGAGATCCGACTGGATTTACAGAGTTATAGTCTACCCAGCAGGCACACAAATGTCATAAGATGTTAATATTAGTTTAGCTTTAAGTCATGATGTCGGGTGACTAAATTTTATGTTTAGCTAGTGTCTAAGGACAACGTTATTTTGATGTCCATTAGGGCTGTGCAATATGGACAAAATAATCATATTGTGATTGTGATTTTATTTGGGATTTTGGCAACTGTTTTTGCTTTTTAGACAAGGTACATACATCCATTCTAAATGTATTGGGTGCACAAGAAGTGCATAACAAAACATTTCACAATGAAATAACATACTATTAAGTTTAATAAACAAAACTGTAGTAAAATTGTTTTTACAGACAGCATACAATAAATGTGGTGATGGACACTTGTTGCTCTTCACAAAGTCCCCATGATGCTAAAGCTTCTTTTCAACCTTCAGATATATTTTCTCCAGTGTGATCTTCTGGGAAGAATGCTGTTTGCAAACATCGACTTTTCATTTCACAGTTGTCTTAAAATAGTGGACCGTTAAACTCGTGTTCGGCTCCATTGTTCTGCTGGACCACATATCTGTGTTCGTGGTGAACTATTTTGCCTGCTTGAGCTCGTGTTCAACACTCGCCTTTATATTTCTCCTACATTTCGGGAGCAAACATAGCAAATCATGTGAAACTAGTGCGAGATGGCAGCGAGATGGTATCTATCTGCTTTTTTGTTTCAATAGACTTGTGATGATTATGAAAATAATAATTTTTGTTGGAATAATCATTTCACAAGTCTTGCAAATTACTTTGCTCTGTGACACAACCTCTCTCCTGAATCTAAAATACTCCCAAACAACTGACCTTGAATTTCTGTTTGGCACCTAATCATTTTTATTTTGACCTGCATCCATATTGTACGTTCTTTCCTCCCGCTCACCTATTCGGTTCTTCCGCTCAACTTCATCGTGTGCGGAGTGAGCTGGTTAAAATCTTTCTCCCACTCAGCTTAGCTGTAATTGCCCAGTGCACTGCGTCAGCTCTTGTCAGCTCATGTGCACAAGCAAGTGTTCTGAATAAAAATCTAAATAGATAGATAGATGAAATTGCAGCGTTATGCGGTTTAGAAATCGCATGTGCTTTAATCACGATTTTTCTGTTATTGTGATTAATTGCACAGCCCTAAAGTCCGTTTTACGTTGATATTTTATTGATTTTGGGTTGTGTTGGAAAGTGACAAATCCAAAGTCGAGCCAACCAACATCTTAAACCAACATCATATTGACGTCAAATACCGACATTTATTATTCGTTAGGTATGGCAACCAAAATCCAACGACTGATAGTCGTCATAGCTGTAATATCCACACAACATCAAGCTATAACATCATTAGATGCTGATGTTTGGTTGTTTTTAGGTTGCGTTGGAAAGTGACTAAAATCTAACATCTGATGTTGGGGTCTTGCATCAAACCGATTTTCATTTCCACCCAAAATGCAACATCCCACGACGTTGGGATACAACACCAATCTGACGTCACTTTGACGTCCTGTGACTGCTGTGTAAAATGTTCCTAAAATATTAGTCAATTTTACAATTTTATGACCACGTTGCAAAATGTAAGACTGGAATTGGTGACAAATTGTTCCATGTGGAAAAAGCATTACTACTGAACTTTAACCATGTAAAAATGTCGCTGAAATGGCACATCTCTGTTAATACTTAATGTCTTTTTTTCCTCTGTAAATTTTAGGCTCTGGTGAAGGATGTGGAAAGATCATTCAACGATTCCCCAAAAAGGACTGGGATGGCACGGCATTTCCCCAGGGTGTGGAGATGGTAAGAAGTCATTTTTGTTCTGTTTTCTGAAAACCGAAAATCAAAAGCAGACTTAGGCCATTTATCCATGAACAGCTGCCTTCTAAAAGTAGCTTAATGGAAACAAATAATGCAAATTCTACCTCATTGTTTTTCCCAGTTGTTCCCGATGATGGATTTTCAGGTTTTGCCATTGGTCAGTTTTTGACCACGATCATTCTAAATAGAACAAATATGACATTGTTGGAGGATATGAATTAGTCTTTATTTTTTGAATGCATCTGCCCACATCCTCAGAAAACTCATGTGGTTCTTATATTGGCCTTTCCTTTGGTCAACAAATGCGTAATCATTGTTTACTTAAAGGTCTATCCCAGTTGCCTTCATTTGCTGTAATTGGAGAATTCCAAACAGTCCCATGTCCTGTCCATTTCTTAAATTGCGTGCAGAAGTGCTTTGCTGTCCTTTTGGTCCGATCTAATGTTCTTCACGGTGCTGCCCAGTTAACAGACACAAATCAACTCAACACAGGTCCAAATATTTGCTTATCGCAGCCTGAAAAAAACATGCTGTATACATTAGTGGCACTGGCTTTAACGTTGTCCTGGTTCTTGAGTTCAGAAGTTACCAAATTCCATCTCAAACTGTTTGTCTGCAATCTGGTTGATTGTTTGTTTACTTCTTGTTCTTTAAGATGTAATGCGGAAATCTTGAACTTTACTTGAAATCATAGGACTGAAATGGTGGCCTTTACTGTTGCTTTTTTCCATACAATACTTTATTAGTCTATCTTTTTTCAGAATATATTCATTCATTAACAATACATTTATTTCACAAATATAATATGAAATACACTTACTTTGGGGAATTAAGATAAGATTCATGCTTGTATTTTGAAGAGGAAAAAAAGGTGATGCAGCTGTCCTCATACTATTATAATGATAAACATTTTTATTTAATTCTTAAAGAATAATTTGAAAATGACAAAGCTAATTTTCGACAAAAACCATTTACTAAAACTGCATATAAGACAGTTCAAGTAAGTTCTGTGGTGCAACCAACATGCAAAAAAACTAAAACATAATAATAATAATGTGATTTACTAACGAAATTCGTAATTTATGGAATTATTTGCAATTTCGTATGAGTTATTATAAACTCATTTGTAAATTTTAGTACTATTTTCTTTTCCCCCAATGACTTTAAGAGTGGGGTTTCAAAAAAATAAAAAAATCATAGTAATTTAAAAGTGTATGAATTTGTATAAGTGACCCCTTTTCTGTAAAATAGTTCTGTTTCAGGCTGAGATCAGGCTGGATTTACAAAGTATTGCTCTATAATGTTGTCAAAATATGAAAGTATTTTACCTTTTCATAACAAGGTTGTTAAATCCCATGAGTTCCTAAAATATATTTATAAATTGATAATTATTCACATCATTAATTTTGTCATTGTAAATGGCTTAACACAAACAAAAACTTGACAGTCAAAAAATTATGTTTGCTGTTTGTTCAAACTACTTATTTAAAATAAGCCGAGGCAACATAATTCTTGAGCTTTTTCAACTAAATTGTTTTATGTTCAATCCACTTAAATTTGCAGAAAAGAAAAGAGGTTGCAGAAAAAAAACGGGAGCGCTAGCATTTACAGCGAGGAAATGACATTCGATGCGGTACAAAGTTTGTTGTTGTCTTAGAAATAACTTATATTGATTGCACAGTTATTCTGCAAACTTAACGTTAAAGTGAGCGCCGTTCATCTGACAGGTCCATTTGTGATAGCACCCTCTCAATGGATATTGCATAAGATGAAATGGCCAAGCATCCCGCCCGAAATATGCAACTACCTTATTGAAACTCCAAGTGATTTTACAAGAGAGAAGTTAAAGGCCTACAAGTGTTTGTATACCAACAGTTTTGTTCTGTGTGGTCAGGTGCAAGAAATAATGTTCCGTGATTACCAGATTCAAAACTTTGTAGTGCTAAAAACTGAGGTTCTGCCTAGCCAAAGACAAGGAAAGAAGGAGCTATACAAGGCCTGGGTAATCATCAACAATCAAAACTGCATTATGACAGCAAACTGCACCTGTACGGCAGGGTATGTGAACTTACACTTTTACGTTTCATTCTAAGCATTCAGTGTCTGCAGTTTAATTTACCAAATTTAACTGTTTTTGCTAAAATCATTGCTGCAATCAAAAATGAGTCATGTGTATGATTCAGCATAGCGTGAACTTGCCTGGAATGAAATGGGAACTGCAGAGTCGAGCATTTTCATTCAGCTCCCTTTTAGCCAAAGATGTCTGCGGTTGGCATTAGGCATGGGACAATAACCATTTTCAAGGTAGAAAATTCATAAGAAAAGATTCATAAGAATCTTATACCGGCCCATGCTTGGTTGGCATTAAAAGCAGTGTGGTGTATGGTAAAAATTAAGTTTTCTATTTTTGGAGAATTTGGCATCCTACTGCACAACACATGTTTGCTGTTGCAACTGGCCTCTTTTTGCAACCGGGAACCCGTGTGACGTCATTTGTGACAAAGGTTGGTAATTCCTCTAGAGCATATTCGATTAACGTCTCGCATTTTCTCTGGAGTTTTATGTAATTTCTGGTGTTTCATTTTCAATTTGCGAACTTTAACTGCAGTTTGGCACTTTCACTTTCATTCAGGAACATTTCATGCATGCCTCCATGACAAAAGAGATATTAAATGCAACTGTGAACTGCTGAAAGAGTGTTGTTTAAATGGCATTTGATACCACACACTGAATGGGAGAAAAAAACTTCTGAATTTCGTGGAGTATGTATCTGTGGTCTTCACTGACTCGGTAGGTGCAAAGAATAGTGTCAAACAGCCATGTGGGTGTGGACCATACTGTCCCAAACTGCAGCAAAGACCTACATGATGGTAATAGTTTGATTACGGTGTTTACATTTCTGTAATGGACTTTAATAATGCGACTAAAATCGGCATACTCCACATGTCTTAATTCGATTTTGGTTTAGTTTGATTATGTCCTTAATCTGATTAAATTAATCAAAAATGGCTGTTTACATGTTAAACTCTTAATCAGAGTATTGTCTTAATCGTATTAAAATCGGATTGTTGGTGTCCATGTAAACGTTCTCACTGATGCTTTTTTTTTGTAAAATGATTAATATGTGGACAGTTCGATGTTTACAGAAATGTACTTAATGCATGCGCCACGTGATGTTTTAGAATCCTAAAATTAAAGCTTTTTCTAAATGTGCTGTCAAAGCTTTAAACCAACGTGAATGCAAAGAGGACATTTCTGAGAGCTTGGCACGTGTGTTTTTGCACGTTGTGAGCGTTGTCATTGAGCCAAACACAGACTGTTCTCTCTCTCTGTTTTCTTGTTTTATTAGTCATTTAAGTGTGAGCGAACCAAAGAAATACGTCTCCATGAGTAAATATTTATGATATTCGCATCTGATGTTGAAAGTTTGTATCCGATCTGTGGAGGACATTGTCTATAATTTAGCATGATAAGAGACTCAGTGGCTGGTTTTCAGTTTGCCCTGCTGTTGTTGGTGTTACTTTGCTGAAATGCTAAAATTGTAACAGTTTAAAGTAGCCTTTCTGTAATACTCATATGGCCAATCTGCCTTTGTCTTGTTACCTTTTGTCTTTTAAAACTAGATCTGATCAAGTGGCATTTACCAGTTGTTGTATTGATCAGACGAGACTGATATGTTTTTTTTTATTATTATTATTAAAATTCCCGTTAAGGTCTTTGAAATGTGAATATTTTTAAAGTGAAATTTAACATAATCGCAACTGAAATATGAAGACAGGGGGGGACATATAGTAGCTCCTCCCCTTTTATAAAAACAGCCAATAGTGTTTTGTTTTTTCTCAGCTCTGCCATCAAATGAAAAGCAAATAAGAAAAGTCTTGAAGTGGGCGGGGCATGTCAGTTGCTTGAGAGCTTTTGATTGGTCAGAAATTTTGATGAGAGATTGTATGTGGTGATAAAAAAAAGTGCAATAAAAAGTGAAAATTACACCAGTTAGATGGAAAAAAAATGCCAGTTAGGTGGAAACTACAAGCTTTGGATGTTTATATAAGCTTTATAGCATCTAAATGAGAACTGTGTCACTGTTTTGGAGCACACTAGATTTTAGATATCCTCAAAACTAACTATACTCGTTCATTCATTCATTCACTTTCTTAGTCCCTTTATTAATCTTGGGTTGCTACAGCAGAATGAACCGCCAACTTATCCAGCATATGTTTTACGCAGCGAATGCCCTTCTAGTCGCAACCCATCACTGGTAAACATCCATACACACTCATTCACACACTAAAGGACAATTTAGCTTACCCGATCCACCTACACCACATGTCTTTGGACTGTGCGGGAAACTGGAGCACCCGGAGGAAACCTACATGAACACAGAGAGAACATGCAAACTCCACACAGAAATGCCAACTGACCCAGCCGAGGCTCGAACCAGCGACCTTCTCGCTGTGAGATGATTGTGCTACCTACTGGGCCAACGTGACGCCATACTAACTATATTGGTACATCTAAAAAAATGTTATTAGGATTTCGCGGGACCTTAAAAGACTGAAGACCCTAATTAAGACACTTTTTGTAATACACTTTTATCTCTAAAACATATTTTATTGCACTGCCCATTTATTGCACTGATGCTTATAGAATATATTTAATGCTATGCACTCATAACACACAGATGTGTTATGCTAATCACACAGTATAATGACATATTTCTGAACGCATCATTAAGCCACTCTACCAACACTTTTACATTTCGACTTATCATATTGTTGTTAAATAAAACTATTCAAATATAATAGCTACAATGTTTATAGTCATGGGTTATCAGGGATTTTTGTTTGTTGCTTTATTTATTTATTTTTTTCACTGAAGGTATCAGGTACCGTTAGCAGACTGTACCTGTTAACTAATGCTAACATGTCAGGATAATATACATTTTATGAGCTTTGTCTTCAAAGTAGCCACTTCAAAGGCTTGGTGTTAAAAGGAAGATGACCAGAAAAGTATAAGGTAAAGTTTATAAAACTACTATCAAGCTACACAAATGGTAAGTAGCTCAGATGTTTTTATTTTTTATCTTTAGTAAATTATAGATTATTTTTAAAGTCATGCAAAATGATATTCAAGCTAAAACAATTTAAATATAATTTTTTTATGTTAAATCTTTTTTGTTCATGTAAATTCAGCCTTTTCTGTCTTAAAATCAGGGAGTTTGATATTTGACTTGTCTTTGTCATGATCACAGTAAGTAATATTTAATACACTACCTGATAAAAGTCTTGTCATCTATCCAAGTTTAAGGAACAACAAATAATAATTTGTTTTCTAGATGATCATTTGGTATCAGAAGTGGCTTATATGAAAGACAAAGGCCTCTAGATTACGCTTATTTTACCAAAATAAAATATGATCGTGCCTTGATTTTTAATTATTTAATTAGGACAGTAAGGTCTGACTTTGCTTAGACAAAAGTCTCGTCACTAAACAGAAATAATGTCCAGTATAGAATATAAAGTCATGGTGTTGTGGATAAAGAATTAATATTGTGTATGACTCCCATAAGCTTGGAGGACTGCATCCATACATCTCTGCATTGACTCAAATCACTTAATAAAGTCATCTGGAATGGCAAAGAAAGCATTCTTGCAGGACTCCCAGAGTTCACCAAGATTATTTGGATTGATCTTTAATGCCTCCTCCTTCATCTTACCCCAGACATGCTCAATAATATTTATGTCTTATGACTGGGCTGGCCAATCCTGGAGCACCTTGACCTTCTTTGATTCCGGAACTATGATGTGGAGGCTGAAGTGTGAGAAGGAGCGCTATCCTGCTGAGGAATTTGCCCTCTCCTGTTGTTTGTAATGTAATGGACAGCAGGCTGTTGATGTTGCCATCCACTATACAGAAATTCAGCTTAAAGTGTGATTTAAAGACTTAATTAAGTTAACTAGGCAAATTAGGTTAATTAGACAAGTCACTGGACAACAGTCCTGCACCCAAAAAAAAATATTGAGGCCAATAATATTGACCTTTAAAAAAACTAAAAACTTCTTTTATTCCTGCCAAACCTAAAGAAATGTGACTTTTTTCCAGAAGAAAAAATATTATAGGAAATACTGTAAAAAAATCCTTGTTCTGTTAAACATCTGAAATATTTGTAGGATACAAATTTCACTATTAAGGAGGGCTAATAGTTTTGACTTTATTGTTATTGCTACTGACAGCTGAGGTAGCCATTAAGTCATATTGGCTGTTAACATTCATCTGCCGAGAGGTGAAGCCATGAGCTCTGTCTCCCGCTGATTCTGCAGGAATCAGGAAAAAAAATGGACTATAGCGAAAGTGAAATCAAATATCTTCCAGCAGGTGGTTGAGGATCCGGTCAGCCAGCAGGTTACACAATCTGGGTCAGTCCGTGGCCTTAACTGTTGTTTTTATCATCGTGAATTATTACTGACTTATGTTTGTGATTCTAAGAGGACTCGATCTGTTTCCCACTCCAGGAATGATTTGTTTCGTCTAACAGAAAAAGCGGGGATCGTATTTTACTCAGTTTCCTTGATTTAAACAGTCACATCATTTGGTAAAATACAATGAAGACCCTTTTTCTCAAGAACCGCTTGTATATTTGAAGGCTTTTATTCATACAGACTGGCTGGCTTCAGAAAGTTTCAGGAATGTCCTTTAGCAGTGTTTATTTTGTGTATCAGTGTTCTTTGTGTCCGCTCGGACGGCCTGCCATTTACTAGATTTGTCTTGATGCATTATTATTTTTATTTTTTGGAGAGAGAGATTTTTGTAGATGTTGGAACCACCAAGTCTGGCACCAGTCATCATGGTCAAAGGGGTCAGTGTAACATTTTTTAAACTGAAAGCGGAAACCAAAACTTGCTAGTAAAAGCCACATGTGAGCACACACTCCCTCACTGGTAACAATTATGAGGACACCTTTCCAACTAATAGGGTTTTTGTAGGTTCTTTTGGTCCAGTTACGCTATAGTAGGACTGGGCAGTATATATATACATTTTGCGCCTCATAAATATTCCATTATTTTTCAAAAGCAAAAATTTTGATGAGACTCTTTTAAGTAATAACACAGATTATTTTATGTCATCTCTAATAATAAGGTTTAGTTGTGTATTTTGGGACATTTCGTCTTACAAATATTAACTTTAAGACAAAACTATTTCTAATTTTGACAGTCTCAGCCTCCTGAATCATACGTTCATCTTCAATTATCATGAAAAAATGTCAAATTCTTTGATTCATTAAGTCTGTAGTCTTTTTTGTGTGTTTACTTTACTAAGTTAAGTACACATTTGCATGAAACATCTATTTTCTGTATTATTTGTCATTCTCAATATAAAAAAATTAATTATTGCCTGTGTCCTTTCTTTCTGGTCAACTCTGTTATATCAGTTTTTTAAAAGGACATATCTTAAAATGATTTGAAGACAAAGAGTATATTATCGTGACATTTCAGTGAATTTCTCATTATTTAGAAGCATTATGGTCTAAATGGCCATAGCCCTCTCTATGACTCTCACCTTATACATATGCCCAATTAGAGATGCACAGATTAACCGATTTCACTAATAACCAGGATTTAATTCGTCATTGTTAATTAATTGTAAAGCTTCCCAACACCGTGTTTCGGCATGGAACAAAACTGCTTCAACTAAACAAAGTTATGCCAAGCAGTAATAGGGCTATAGCTCTGTACAACCCCCATCTTATACAGATGCCCAATTTGGGATGCAACGTTTTACAGATTTCACTATTAACCGCGCTTTAATTCATCACGGTTAATTAATCGTAACGGCTTCTCAACACCCTGTTTTTGCACAAAACAAAACTGCTGCAACTAAACAAAGTTATGCCAACTGTGCACTAGTTTGAAGTTTTGAGCTTGCACACCGAAGCTAATACGCACGCACACTGGATTAACTATGGCTGAGGTTATAAGGGCCATTCACATATTATATCTTTTGTGCACGCAAGTTCGTTATTTCCAATGGAGGCAATGCTTATTATTATTATTATTATTATTATTATTATTATTATTATTATTATTATTATTATTATTATTATTATTATTTTGTGCTGTATTAATTGGCTACTGAGCAGCAATAATTAACATTTTAAATATAAGGAGTTTTCATTTGATTTTCAAAACTAGTGGTGTTTTGAAATAAATGGATGCATAATAATTGTGATAACCCTGACTATAATCATACAACCAAAATCTATAAAATCTATAAGAAATGGCCTATCCACATTAAATCCCTTTTTACAAATAAAATTAGCAGCCTCAAATTTCAGTTTATCATCCAAGATTGTGCCCAGATATTTATGCTCACTAACTTTCTCAACTACTTAAACATTTATACTAGTAGAGCGGTGTCCAAACTCGGTCCTGGAGGGCTGGTGCCCTGCATAGTTTATTTCCAACTTCCTTCAACACACCTGCCTGGAAGTTTCTAGTATACCTAAAAAGAGCTTGATTAGCTGGTTCAGGTGTCTCTAATTGGGGTTGGAACTAAACTTTGCTGGACACTGGCCCTCCAGGACTGAGTTTGGACACCACTGTACTAGTACATGCATTAGATATAGAGCTACAGCGAAAATCAATAAGCATCTATTTAGTTTTCGAGACATTAAGTTGTAAAAATGAGTCTTTGCGTTAAGCAACAAAGTTGTCCAACACTGGGCTATTACCCTCTTTATGATCATGCAGAAGACTGACAATGACAGAATCATCAGAATACTTGATTATAGCGTACAGAACATGGTAACATAAGACTGTGCAAAATATTTGTTTGTTGTACATTAAATGTATACCATATGTACAATTTGAAGCCTACAAGTAAGTGTTTTATTTGATGGCAGTAACTGTAAATGATTACTGTAATGGGGTAATCCAAGTTTTTGGGAAGTTAATATCAATTTAAATTTCTCAAAAATGTCTATCTTGAACAATCCACATGTAGACAAACCTAGACTGACTCTGTGCTGCTGTCGGTGTGTGTTTCTCACAAATATATGCAATGTAATGTCTGTGTTTGCGTGAACAAATAGTGCAGTTCAATAATTTTTTACAATATCCAAAAGAATTGATACTGAATTGTTTCAAGAAAAATAAAAAAATAAAGACATGAATCACAAAATTCAGAAAACTGATAATTTACGGACCTTTTTTTTTTTTTTTACGTCAAATCAAAATGTTATCAGTGCCTTCACGTGTCCATTTTCTCATCTCACGTGTTGTTTTTTTGTTAAACACTATAGAATAACATTCATCAAACACATTCACGTCCCTTTGAACACTGCAGGGACAGCGCAGTGCATAGGGTGGGCGATCTGCAGTATAAAAATAGACCAGAGCTATATGTATGTCATTGCTTGTTAGTCATTGGGTGTGCCAGAACTCCAAGCGGCCTCCAGAATCAAGCCAAAGCTGTGCTGGATCTCAGGAAACATGGCTTGAGTTCATCTGCACAGCATCATCTCTGAAGCATTTAGTAACATGTGTAGAACCCCTTCAGCATAGTTTCAGCTCCGTCGGTTTACTCAAACATATCAGTATGTGTGCACATGTTTTTACTGATCTCCCGACCCAATGGATTTCTTATGCAGAGACTCATTCTTGCATAATATTTATGTGGTTTAAGATTCTTTTACGGAGCTTATATACAGTTAAAATTAGTAAAATTTTATATAAAATAAGTAAAAATTATTAGCCCTCCTGTTAATTTTTTTTGTCGTTTTCAAATATTCCCCAAATTTTTAATAAAGCAAAGAATTTTTCACAGTATGTCTGATAATATTTTTTCTTCTGGAGAAAGTCTTATTTGTTTTATTTTGGCTAGAATAAAAGCAGTTTAACATTTTTTTAAAAACTATTTTAAGGTTAATATTAATAACCTTCTTAATATATTTTTTGTGATTATCTACAAGACAAACCAACGTAATACAATGATTTGCCAAATTACCCTAACTTGCCTATTTATGCCTTTAAATTGCACTTAAGGGTGTTCTCACACTAGGTTATCCAATCCATGCCCAGGCAGATTTGACCACCATATTTCCAGTTCGTTTGACAATTGTGAGTGCTCCGAATCAGGCCCAGGCACGATTTGGTTGGCTGGCCCTGGCCTGGTTGGAAGAGGTGTGCCAGAGTGCGGTTCGGTTGGGCTTTTGCACAGTACACTTGTGTGAATGCAAAGCGTGCCTAAGCGCTAAACTGAAGATGTGATGTCACTATTAAAGGTGATGTATGTAAGTTTTTGACTCCTCTAAAGTATAAAAATATCATAATATGTTTGCAGATATAAGAAACATGCTAAGTGAACATTAGTGAACTGCTACTTTAGCCAATTATATTTCAGCACCTCAGGTTGCCTTGGTGGAAAACCGCATATTTCATTCATTTAGTCAGGAAGGCCCTCAAAGTCTGCATCCGTGACCAAAATGCGACCTCCGGTGGACGGTAGCAGACTCCGAAATGAGGCGCAGATTCAGAGTTTCACATGAGGTGGTTATTAAATAGCAAATAATATAAATGTTACCAAGGTAAATATTAGGTTAGCAGGTCATACTGTAACCCCGTGTCCTAACAACACACTATTGGCCCGTTTCCACTGAGTGGTACGGTACACTTCGGTTTGGTACGCTTTTATGGGCGTTTCCACTGTCGAACGGCATACCGAACCTTACCATACCACTTTTTCTGTACTCTTTCAAAAGGGTACCAAAACATGAGAAAGGGTACCAAAAAACGGAGCTAGACGCGCAGCTGAACGCTATTGGTACGTCATTCGCTTATGCAACAAGCCAGAATGAAAACAAAAAACCCACCATGTTTAAAATACACAGCCAAGAGATTACAGCTGAATTACATATACATATAATAACGAGCCATGGTCGACCCGGGCTCAAACAAACCTTGTCGTTGTCTTGATGAACAGCCTCAAAGCCAAAAAGAAGAGCAGATTTACCCTGTGCCCCTTTTCACTAGCCAGTCTGAACTGCGAGCGGTTTCGCTTTGTTTTGCTTGCGCTCGCCGCACGTCTATAAAATCCTATGGGGATTTTATAGAGGGAACCAGTTTTATGCTAGCAGCCGATTAGCCTACAAGGTGACGTCATAGTTCCTCCACTCTATTCAAGACCACCATAGTGTGACTACACCCTTAAGCTGAATACTAGTGTCTTGAAAAAATAACTAGTAAAATATTATGTACTGTCATCATGGCAAAGATAAAATAAATTTGTTATTAGAAATAAGTTATTAAAACTATTATGTTTACAAATGTGTTGAAAGACATCTCTCTGTTAAACAGAATTTGGGGGAACAATATAATATTGGGGGGCTAATAATTCAGGAGGGCTATTAATTCAACTATAAGTATATTTTTTTGATGCTTGTATGAGAACACTGCTATTAGCTGTCTGTAATCCTTTATAGCGTTACAATTTTTGTTACGCATATCCGCCAGATTCCACAGAGGATCCGTTTAGTCTAGCTGTGTGGCTTTTATGTTAAGCCATTTATTTTGGACGAATTGTTAAATAACAAACTCATAAAAGCGCATTGCTGGGGTTAAATGTCCCCACCATCCCCGGCGCACTGAAATGAAGTGGCTTCAGTCCCATCTTTGTACTTTTAATGAATATAGTTTTTAACATACCAGCCAGGCAATTTGGATTTTGGTCTTGGTATGCAAATTGTTATTATTTGCAGATTTCCACCAGATCTTTTGTTTTTTTTTTCTGTTTCCGAACGGCAGAAATTCTTGCTTTACCACAACAACCCCCAGCGAACTAAATAGCCACAGATGAGGAATGTTCCTTGTATAAAAGGATAGAAAAAAACACCCCCATCGTGTTTACAGCTCTCGTTCCAAAGGTGTTTTCAATCTTGGAGGAAGTTCGCCAGCTATTCGGCTTGCGTGCTGTTTTTAACCCTGCCTCACATGAAGGTTCAGCTCGTTTCATGTAAATTCAGTCATTGCTTAATGCTTAGACCACAATAAAAAGGGACAACAGATTAAATGTCGTCTCTATGTGTGTGAACAAACAGGATTCATTCAACTCATAGATAACAACTGGCTGGATGGCTTGTAGGTGTTAAACAGATGTCCTCTTAAACTGGTAAAGTGATTAAAATATTAATTAGGTCCCATAAAGCTTGTGTTTTGATCGAAAACATCATGGCTGAAATGGTACGTGCTTATAGTCACTCATCTTGTTTTTTTGTGCTTGTTTTGATTTTATACAAAAATGTGTTTGCATTAGATTTAATAGAAGTTGAACTAAGTATTATTAATTTTAGGGATTGACGCTATTTTACATGGAGTCATAATAAGGTCAAATTTAATGCAAAGATCTCAGGCGGATTGAAGTAAATTAAAGTTGCCGGCAGCTAGCTTTCTGCAACTCTCACATGGTCGCCCACTGAAGCTAAGCAGGGCTGAACTTGGTCAGTACCTGGATGGGAGACAACATGGGAAAGCTAGGTTGCTGCCGGTGTTATTGAGACCAGCGGGGCGCTAAATCTGTGGTCTGGAGTCCTGACGCCCCAATATAGTGAAGGGAACTCTATACTGCTCAAAGAGTGCCATCTTTCGGATGAGACGTTAAACCAAAGTCCTGACTCGTTGTGGTCATTAAAAATCCCAAATTTGCCCACTGGCTTCTCTCCATCATGGTCTTCTTACCATCCCCATATCATAATTGTCACCTCTCCACCAACCAGCTAGTGCGTGGTGTGCGGTCTGGTGCAATATAGCCGTTGCGTCATCCAGGTGGATACTGCTCACTGGAGGTGGATGAAGAAATTCCCCTAAAAATGTGTAAAGCGCTTTGAGTGTCCAGAAAAGTGCTATATAAATGTAAGGAATTATTATTACTATTATTATTATTAAATGTTAAGGCGATGCGGTGGCGCAGTGGGTTGCACGTTCGCCTCACAGCAAGAAGGTCACTGGTTAAAGCCTCTGCTTGGTCAGTTAGCATGTCTGTGTGGAGTTTGCATGTTCTCCCTGTTCATGTGTGTTTCCTCCAGGTGCTCCGGTTTCCCCCACAAGTCCAAAGACATGTGGGACAGGTGAATTGGGTATGCTAAAATTGACCAACATGTATGAGTGTGTGTGAATGAGTGTGTATGGATGTTTCCCAGGGATCGGTTGCGACTGGAAGGGCATTCGATGCGTAAAACATATGCTAGATAAGTTGGCGGTTCATTCCGCTGTGGCGACCCCAGATTAATAAAGGTACTTAGCCGAAAAGAAAATGAATGAATGATTAAATGTTGAAGTGCTCCATTGTGGTCTTTAGGACATTACTGTTACTTTAATTCAACATGTATGTTTAATTCAATTTGTATATTCAATGTTTTTTTCTGGTAAATATATTTTCAAAGGAGCTGCTGACATGAAATTGACCCAGACTTTGGTAAAACAGGGTGCCTGCTGGGTCTTAAAATGTCTTACATTTCAAAACCCAATTTTAGGCCTTAAAAACTCTTAAATCCACTGAAATATTGTGTTGTAGGTCTTAAAACATTTTACACAGGCCTTCATTTACAGATCATGTTCATATAAAGCTATGCCCAATTGGGCCAACACCCATCCTATCACTAAGTCTCAATAAAAGTTTTAAGAATTTACTTATTAAAATGGTTTAATTATCTTCCTTACAATAACATTTGTTTTTAAGGTTTATACTTGCCTATTAAAAAAATCTTTAACGTTTAGCCTTGTGTAAGTCTGAAATTTCATTCATTATGGTCTTAAAATGGTCTTCAAAAGGTCTTAAAAATATCACCTGATTGAATGAGTCTTGGCGACGCAATGGCGCAGTAGGTAGTGCTGTCCCCTCACAGCAAGAAGGTCGCTGGTTCGAGCCTCGGCTGGGTCAGTTGGCATTTCTGTATGGGGTTTGCATGTTCTCCCTGCGTTCGCGTGGATTTCCTCTGGGTGTTCCAGTTTCCCCCACAAGTCCAAAGACATGCAGTACAGGCGAATTGGGAGAGTGTATGTGTGTGAATGAGTGTGTAAGGATGTTTCTCAGTGATGGGTTGCAGCTGGAAGGGTGGACCCAGATTAATAAAGGGATTACGTTGAAAAGAAAAAGCCTTTTGCGCCTACTAGGAGTTTCAGAAGGCTGTTATCATCCATCCTTATAGTTAATCAGCAATAGATCACATACGGCTGCGGCAGGAGGTAAACGAGAATTATTTATATTATTTATTAAATTTCCCATGAATTGTATTTTATTACGGTCTACTACTACCCTAAACCCAACCGTCACAGTAATGTAAAAACCGATCTGGATCTGGAGTCTTCTCTATTTGTACAGCTGATGTTGATGGATGAAAACGGTCTTCTGAGCCTACTAGTACTGGCCCATATCTATCAGCTGATAACCACTAATAAAGGCCATTTAATCGAGTGATAACATTCAAAGCGGGTGGCAGTATTTCTCTCGCTTGTCTGCGTGAAATGGAAACCCAAAGCTGGAAGGCTTTAAATGATTACAGAACAATTCAAGCTAAGAAAACACTTTAGCATAGGACAAGGACACAATGTAATGTATTGTAGCAGGAATGTAATACATTCCAGCTGAATCACAGCCGGCATGAGATTCAGCTTTCTGACATGTTATATTGCTTACTGTCATGCATTTAAAGTGCATTTGACTTTTTTTCAGAAGCAACTTGGATCCAATTAGGAGAAATGTCTAGTTCATCTTCTGTCAAGTTCATTCTGTTCTGTGGTTTGCGAGTAAAGACTACATGAGAGTTACTCAATAATTATTTTGTGTTTTGACTGTTATCATGGTAATGAAGTTCTGTGGATGGTTTGAGTGTCACAGTACAACTTGTTGTGATAACTTTAAACAGAACAAAGTTAATAATAGAAAGACTTTTACTTTTTCATGCTTTTTTTAATCTCTTAAAGGGGACCTATTAAGCAAAAGTAACTTTAAAAAATAGTTTCAGAAGGTTTTTTTTATAAGGGTTAGGAGTTGTGTGGTAACAGTATATGAATAAAACCAGCTTTTAATGGTAAATGTGTATTGATTTTATTGTTTATATTCACACTTGATAAAACCAGTCAGCAGAAACACTTTAATTGACATTCTGCCTTTGTACTTGTCATCAGAGGAAGAAAGCTCCACCCACTATCTCTCCCTCATTAGCATAGGACGATAGTCTTTTTGAATCTACCACTATGCTGACACATAGGCATTTGTAGCTCCGCCCTCTTTTAAAAAGAGCCCAATCTAACTTAAATTCAAAGCGACAGCCACCAAAACTTCACAATTAGGATCAAAGCCTAAAAGGGGCATATTCTTTATGTATTATTTATGTTGTTTTTGAGCTGAAATCTCACATACACACTCTAGGGAAGGGCTATTCAATAGGCGGCCCGCGGGCTGAACCTGGCTGCCGAGGAAATTTATTCGGGCCCTCAAAATAGTGAGGACATCAAAAATAAATTTAGTTCAATTGAAAAACTATAGTCGCTGTAGTTATGAAGTGACGTGCGTCTGTTCAATACAGCACTGCAGTTGAAGGCTGCGCAGAGCTGGAGTCACGTGACATTAAGCGGGTGGTGCAATTGGGCATATGTTTGTAGAAAAGGCCTTTTGTACAATGCATTGATATCGTTAATAGGGATGTAATGATTAGCAAGTTCATTATTTCCAATGGAGATATGCGCATATTGGGACCGGTACGCGTACGCAGTAAAAATTATCTTACGCTGTAGTGGTGAGAGTTGTGCGTGGCTTTCAGTGAATGTAAACAAAAGATACGTTTGACGAATTATTGCAAATTATTATTATGATTATGTATGTATGAACGCAGATAATAACAACAGTTCATTTAAATTGTTAGCTAATATATAGCTTAAATTAACATTAGACAAATACTATTTCTTATTTATTCTAATTTTTGATTATTTATTCAATTTTATGTCATTTATTTTCATTGTAAAATGATCACTCATGTTTAAATCAAAAACTTTTTCATTTATTTTTAAGTCCAAAGAGAGAAATGGACGACTGTTTGTTTTTTACTAATATTGTGTACTGTATTTGGTTACTGAGCTGCAATAAACAGCACTTTAAAATATAAGCAGTTTTCTTGTGATTTTCTAAACTAGTAGGGTTTTGAATTTAATAAATGCATCATAATTGTGATAAGCTTGAAACCATGATTATTCTTCAGACTATAATCGTACAACCAAAATCTATAATCGTTACATTTTGTTATGCAGTTCAAAACATAACAAATGAATGTGTCTGAATGTAGAAGCAGCCTACTTGAGCAATACACTGATTTGGTTGTGCTTTGAAATACAACATTTGAATATGTTTGTAAAAAAAGCCACATTGTACAATGCAGTGATGTTATGTAGTTTCAAAATACAATATATTTACAATTTAATGTAGAAAAAGCTAATGTGGGTATCTTAAGGAGCAAAAATACAACATATGGACTCTTAAATTGCTGCTCTCTCCAGCCCCTCATTTGGGATGCTTTTTATGAACTGGCCTCCATGACAAACTAATTGAATAGACCTAGGGACATCAGAGATGTATTTTACATCTTATAAAAAATGGCCATTATAGGTTTTTAATGTTATTTTTTTTCTAGCTAAATGCATTTGGGTTTATAATTTTTTTAAACAATAACCTATTGACATTCTTATCAAAATGTTGCGTTAAGACTTGTTAAAATCATACCGTTAGTATGCTGACTCACAAATGTTCATCTCACAGACAAGCATGCTTGGAGTGCAGCTATATTAGTCACATTATAAAGGCTGAAGAGAACATTCCTCTAAGCTTTACCAAGTTCAATGCTGAATGTCAGGGTCACTTGATTGCAGGCGAGCGTGTCCTTGTATAAAATGACTCATGTTAAACTTGAGAAAGTAACTCGAAGACAAGTATTTGTATATCAGAATTTAATTTATCTAGTGCATGATAGATGTTTTTATTAGAAGGACTTTGCAGACCCAGACCAGGTTCTTCATGAGCCAAAATGTAGTGCTGGTAAAAAAACAGCAACAAAAAAACAACGTATTTTATAATTCACAGGTGTTTTCAGATTATGTATTGCATAATGGGACCTTGATCTCTGTCGACTTTTGATGTTGAAAATTCAACTCTGCAGTTTAGTAAAGTGACTATTATTGACATGTGTAGTAGTTTGAAACAATATATTGTATAAGAAATAATATATATATATAGTCCATGTTATAGAATTAAGTCAATATATCAATTCAAACTATTAAAAATGTCAATAAAAGTAGTTGTAGTTGTTGTACTACTACTACTACTACTACTACTACTAGTAGTAGTAGTAATAACAGTTGTAATTGTTGTAGTAGTAATAGTAGTAACTGTTGTAGTAGTAGTAGTAGCAGTAGTAATAACAGTTGTAATTGTTGTAGTAGTAATAGTTGTAATTTGTAGTAGTAGTAGTAGTGGTTGTTAAAGTAGTAGTTATTGTTAGTTGTAGTAGTAGTAGTCATCGTCATGGAGGTAGTTGTTGTGGTAGTAGAAGTAGTAATAGTTGCAGTAGTAATAGTTTTGACTGTTGTTGTAGTAGTAGTAGTAGTAGTAGTAGTAGTAGTCTTCATCTTCGTGGTGGTAGTTGTTGTGGTGGTGGTAGTAGTAGTAGTAGTAATAATAGTAATAGTTTTAATTGTTGTAGGAGTAATAGTTGTAACTGTTGTAGTAGTGATTGTAGTAGTAGTTGTGGTTAAGTAGTAGTAGTTGTTATAGTGGTAGTAGTAACAGTAGTACTTGTGGTGGTAGAAGTCGTCATCGTCGTTGTTGTTGTTGTGGGGGTGGTAATAGTAGTAGTAGAAGTAATAATAATAGTAATAGTTGTAATTGTTGAAGTAGTAATAGTTGTAACTGTTGTGGTTGTAATGGTTGTAGTAGTAGTAGTTGTTAGAGTGGTAGTAGTAACAGTAGTAGTTTAGGTGGTGGTGGTAGTAGTAGTAGTCATTGTATATATATATGTACTGGTCTTCCTCGTAGAACGCTTTAGTTCCTCGTAATACGTAGCACCGATTGTCTACACTCAGGTGCATCCCAGAGAGACTCCCTGTCAGAGATCAACCTTTGATTAGAATTCATCTGCAATAAGCTGCAGATAATATACAGCCATATAGGGACACTTTTTTATGGGCGGCACAGTGGCTCAGTGGTCAGCACTGTCGCTTCACAGCAAGAAGGTCGCTGGTTCGAGTCCAGTTGGCGTTTCTGTGTGGAGTTTACATGTTCTCCCCGTGTCCGTTTTGGTTTCCTACGTGTGCTCCGGTTTACCCCACAGTCAAAACGCATGCGCTATAGGTGTATTGAAGAAATAAATTGACCGCAGTGCGTTAGTGTGATTGAGTGTTTTCCAGAACTGGGTTGCAGCTGGAAGGGCATCCGCGGTGTAAAACATGCCGGAATTTATAAATAAAATTTGTTCTGTTAGTTAATTCACAGTAAAGTGATGACATCAGAATACAACTATTCATAATTCTGAAGTTGAATTATTATGTTTGAGACATATGCTTGTCATTTGTCATTGACAACATTATTAGACCATTTTTTCACTGCAACTGCAACAAGCTGAACATTATTTACAACTTTATTAGCTGTTATTCACAGCCTATGCAGGTTCTGTTCACTAAAGTAGACAATGGCGGACAGCTCACGTGTCATCATTACATTAAGACAGAAATGACACTTTGGGTGAATTATACCTTATAAATACAGTATGTGATACTTTTAACACCATTTGGAGGTGTCTATGTTGCTCACTGCTGTCCATGTTGCTGTATGGATTTGTGCGTCCGCCTTTACGCTTCTCTCCTGACCTTGAAAATATAATTGCCTGAATTAAGCTGAATTAAGATCGCGTGTAGGGTCGAATCGAGATCGCGATCTTTTTTTCGATTAATCGTGCAGCTCTAGTTGGCGGTTCATTCCATTGTAGCAACTTCTGAAATAGAGACTAAGCCGAAGGAAAATGACTGAATACTTTTTATCCCAACAGTTCCGTTTGTCTATATTTGACCAAATGTTGAGGGAAAATGTGCTTCATAATGGCACATTGGCGTTTGGATCGGTACTCCGTATCGGCTGATCACCATGACAAGGAATCTGTACTCTATATTGGCTGCAAAAATCTGGATCAGAGCATCCCTGATAATAACCTTTCTATAATATTTGATATTTGGTGTATTTCAAAAGTCACCCTTCGCAAACAGGAATGCTTGAGCATCTCAAGGCTGTGCATGGCTTTCTTCTTCTGATAGCGTAACCCTTATTACCTGTTTGTCACTGTCACCACGATCGCTTGCTGTTAACCTCTCGTCTCGACAGATATTTGCTCTCGCAGATATCTTCATTCTCTGGCACACACTGAGGCGTTTCGCGCTGCGGCCAGAATGATGGACTAAAATGTTCCTGTTAAACTAACAACAAGACCCATTCATCTAACCTCCTACGACAGCACGAGCCACTTGGCAGTGTTTTTGAGCATGAGAACTGGGACTGAGGCGGACCGAGACCCTTGGCACCTCCTGAAGCAAGTTGGACCTTATTGCTTCTGGCTACACTGCTTGTTTTACGTCTCCAGCAAATAAACCCAGAATCCTCTGCTTTATTTCTACTGACTGCATCAAATGGATTATGTCCTTCATCTTGTAAGCTTGAAGAAAAACACGCTTCCTTTTGTTCTGTGTAGTCTTGTGGGAGGGGAAAAATGTTTGTTTTATGTTAGCTGAAAATCTGGTGATATACATCATATGTTATGTGCTTTTTCATGTAGTAGCCTGATTTATTTTACAGTGGAGGAAATAATAATACCAGTGGTTTTATCCACAAATAATTACTTGCCTAAATATATTATATTTAAAAGTACTTTATGTACACACACACACACACACACATACAGTGTATATGCATATACATAAACGTGTATACACATACAGAATACACCCAAAGCGCTTCACAATCATGAAGGGCTCTCCCCACAACACCACCAGTGTGCAGCATCCACTTGGATGATGTGATGGGGGCCACAGGATAATAGCGCCAGTGCGCTCTCCACATACCAGCTGTTGGTGTATTGGACAGACATTGATAGAGCTAATTCGGTGGATGGGGATGATTGGAAAGCCATGATGGGTAAGAGCTGATGGAGGGGGTTTGGTCAGGACACCAGGGTTACACCCCTACTCTTTACAAGAAGTGCCATGGGATTTTTAATGACCACAGAGAGTCAGGACCTCAGTTTGACGTCTTATCTGAAAGATGGCGCTCACTGACAGTATAGCGTCCCCTTCACTATACTGGGCCATTAGGACTCACACAGAGCACAGGTTGAGTGCCCCCTGCTGGCCGTACTAACACCACTTCTGACAGCAACCTAGGTTTCACATGTGGTCTCTCATCCAGGTACTGACCAGTCTCAGCCCTGCTTAGTTTCAGCGAGTAACCGGTCTTGGGCTGCAGGGTGAAATGGCTGTGGCTGTGGTTTAAAAATTCTCTGTATTTTAATTTTAAAATATAAACTACTGATGTTATTGTATTGGAGTTAGTAATCAGTTTTTTTTTGTTGTTGTTTTTTTTGCAAAAATATAACAAAATAAGTAGCATCTTTTATGACATATACAATTTTAGACAATGCAATGCAATGCAATGCCAATGTCTCACTTCAGAGGAGTTAAAGAACACATGCATTTAATCAAAACAAATAATGAAAAAATATTCTGACAAATTTATATTTTCTTTAAATATTAATATTTGTACCTTTTTTTATTACAATTTAATGGAAATTAACATTGCTTAATTAAATTGAAATTTGAAGGAAATGCAGTCAGAAAGTATACATTTGCATTTATTTATTTGTATTTGTATTATTGATCAATTTAATTATTTAAAAGCTAACTAACTAAGTAACTGAGTGAAATAAATGACTGACTGACTGACTGACTGACTGACTGACTGACTGACTGACTGACTGACTGACTGACTGACTGACTGACTGACTGACTGACTGACTGACTGAATGAATGAATGAAAAAGGTATGTGTAGAACAACTGAATATTAACATTTTTCTCAGACCCATTTCTAATAAATACGAAAAAAACCAAGAATTTTAATGTGGTGTCTATATATATATATATATACAATATAATATAATATAATATAAATTTTATTTTGTGACTGTATAGTATAATTGATCAATTTAATATTTAATGCTGTAATAACTAACTAACTGCGAAATTAATGAATTAAAAAAGTATATATATGTGTAAAACAACTGAATATTAAAAATTTTCTCAAACCCATTCCTTATAAATCCAGAAAAGAAAAACAAGAATTTTAACGTGCTTTCATTTTATTTTAATTTATTGATTATTATTATTATTTTTTTTAATTTATTTATTTTTTACTTTAGCTGTGTACATATATAAATGCATATACATTTTTGTGGCAGTATAAATTTGTATGTATTGATTTGTATTTTTGATCAATTTAATGATATAAAAGTTAACTAACTAACTAACAGAGGGAAATGGATGAATGAATTATTGATGTTTAAAGCAATTGAATATTAACATTTTTCTCAAATCCATTCCTTATAAATCCAGTAAATCCAATAAAAAACAAGGATTTTTGTGACTTTTCGTGACGGTATAAATTTGTATTTATTTATTTGTATTTGTATTATTGATCATTGTAATGCTATCAAAACTAACTAACTATCTATCTTACTAAGGGGAAACGCATGAATGAATGAATAAATAAATAAATAAATTAATTAATTCAATAAAGTATATTAATGTTTAAAACAACTGAATATTAAATTTTTCTTAACCCATTACTTGTAAATCCAGAATAAAACAAGAATTTTATTGTGGTCTAATTTTTATTAATTTTTTTTTTTACTTTAGCTGTGTACATAAATATATGTATATACATTTTTGTGACAGTTTGAATTTGTATTTATTGATTTGTATTTATTCTATTGATCAATTAAATGCTGTAAGAACTCATTTAAATAAACTAATTAACTGAAATAAATAAATAAACAAACATAAATAAATAAATGAAAAAGAAAAAAAAGTGTACATTTCCATATAATTATTTCCCCCTCATTTCTTTATATAGAGACGGAGATAAATGAATCATGCATTTTGTGACACAACACTTTACACTTGTTCTGCGAAACGTTCTGTGATAACTAACTGAACGTTTTAATGATGGCATCTGGGCTTTATTTTGAGCGAGCCATGAGCTATGCGCTGATGAAATAAAAAATTCCTGCTCGGAGCCCGACATCCTATAATGAAGGAATGTGACCTCCCATGAACGAGGGGATCGTAACCATTCATGTCATCTATCTCATCTGTTGCTCTGACTTTTTGAACTGCTCTTCCCTTTCCTCCAAATCCCTGTTGTAATCTGGAATGTGCTTCATACTTCCGGGAAGGACGCATAAAGTATTCGGAAAATGTGTAAATAGTTGTCGTTCGGTTTGTCATCTGTTGTCTATCTAACTGCAGCTTTCAGAGCTTGAATATAGTTTAAATACAGTTATAGAAGTCAGAATTATTAGCCCTCATTAGCCCTCAAATATTTCCCAAATTATGATTACCAGAGCAAGGAATTTTTCACAGTATTTCCTATAATATTTTTTCTTCTGGAGAAACTCTTTATTTGTTTTATTTCAGCTAGAATAAAAGCAGTTTTAAATTTTTTAAAACCATTTTAAGGTCAATATTATATTTCTTTTCAGATAGACATTGTACACACTTAGATCTATGGATTTGAAGTGAAATAAATGATTAATCATTTCTCCTACACCACTTTGCTTTGTTGGTTTCCGGTTGTGTCACTGGGGCGAATGGCCGAAGCTCACGTCCCACATTATTTTCTTTTAGTCAGTGTTTGTAAAACAAAGGGGGAAAAGGAAAACAAAGCATTCCCAAATCCCAGCGTGCGTCTAGATTTTGGATGTCAGGAAGATCTTTTCATGAGTAATCAACACATGGAACTAAGTCAAAGGAAAAGCATCACTAAGAGCTAGTCAGAGCTTTGCCCCACTTTCCGTTTTTCTTTTTTTTTTTGCTTTCGGTTTGTGTGCAGAAGGGAAGTGAAGTCTTGAGACCTGTTGCCCAAAGACACTTTAGGTTACCAAGATATGTTTGTGTTTAGTTTGAGCAAATTCTTGAGTTTTTTGGGCTCTAGAAGGTGGCTTGGCTTTGATTGGGTTTTGTTGCCATGGTTATTTGGGCTCATGGTTACATGACTCTCTTGCTCTGAAGAATGTTTTATTGTAGTTAAGAGATCACAAACCCAAACTGGACCAATCAGCTATGAGAAATATTACATATAGAGTGCAGTTTTTTTGCAGGCAGGAAATTATCTGTAGCATGCAAATTATATGCACATGGGTAATGGCCCTTTTCCACTGAGTGGTACGGTACGGTACAGTTTGATACGCTTCTATGGTCGTTTCCACTGTCAAAAGGTACCTAAAAGCGAACCGTACCCATCCACTTTTTGGGTACCCTTTGCAAAGGGTACCTAGCACAACAAAAGGATACCAAGGACATGCAACTGAATGCTATTGGCTTACAGAGATACGTCACTTGCTGGTGCAGCAATCCAGAATGAAAACAAAGGACGCACCATGTTTTTAAAACACAGCCGAGTCATTACACCATAATAATATATACATATAATAAAGAGCCATGGTCGACCCGAGCTCAAACAAACCTTGTCGTCGTCTTAATGAACAGCCACAAAGCCAAGAAGAAGAGCAGAATCTACCCTGTGCCCTTATAGTTGTTACAAGGCCGTCTAAAGCGCAAGTGGTTTCGCTTTCTTGTTTGCGCTCATCGCATGTCTATATTTGAAATAACAAACTTCCTGAGCTGATGATAATAATGTGTGCGTGATTATTAAAGTGCTTCTGACAGCCGATCGTATCAGAAACAAACAAACGTGAGACTGGCTCATGACAAAAGTTGCATGTGCTGGCGAAGATTAAAGATACAGATGAGAGGTTTGAACCCAAATAAGGGCTAAATGTATGCTCTGTGTATTTTTGCTGTAATTGGTAACATATCGGAGACTGTAAGGGTCTGTATGTGTTCATATATGTTGCATTTACTTATTTTATATAATTGCAGATGTTACTGTAGGCTATTTCGCAGAATCATTGATCTGTAGTTATAATCAAATCATGTTCAAGGTTAGTGATGAACTGTTGTACACAAGTAGTTGTGTGTATAAAGCATCTGTTTTGTGAGAAGTGCCATTGGTACCCTTTTAGCAGTGGAAACGCAAACCTGATAAAGGTAACCTGTACCGACCGGTACCATATCGTACTGTACCACATTAGGAAGTTACCCATAGCAACTTTACGTTTAGTTTGGTAAATTTACCTTTAGCCCACCCCCCTCAAACAAGTTTGTTTTTTGGCTTTTTATAATAAAAGGTTTTGGCACCTGTGGTTTATATTTAGGGCTGTGCAACTACACTACCTGACAAAGGTCTTGTTGTCGATTGTTGATCCCAGTTGTACAAGCAACAGATAATAACTTGACTTTTCAAGTAGATTTTTCTAATGAATCACCTGTTGAATTGCATCCCAATCATCACAAATACTGCAGAAGACCTATTGGAACCCACATGGACCAAGATTTTCAGTGAAATTAGTCAAGTTTGGTGAAGGAAAAATCGTGGTTTGGGGAGATCTGCAGAGTGGATGGCAACATTAACAGCCTGAGGTATCGAGACATTTTTTCACCTTAGAATTGAGTTATTCACATATTCTTATTAAGTGACAACTTATTTACATTATGTGATGTTTTTTATGAGATGATTTAAGACCTTTTATTTAAAAAAACTAAATAATTTTTATCTACAAAGTCAAACTCTAGATTGGCTCTATAAGGTTCTTTCTGTGAGCCAATCACCATATTGAATGCATTCACGAGACCCACTCATGATCAGCTTTCTGTGTCATTTTGCCGGACTGCTCCGTTTACAGCTGGAAAGACCAGAAAGAAACATAAAATCTGAGTCGACTAAATAATGCTGCACAACCTAAAATTGAGAAGAAACCTGAAACGGAAAAGATGTGTGTAAATGTGAGGATTTAGAAGAGTTTTTTTGACAGTGAAATGGAATGTTAAATTTAATATTGTTGAAAATGAAACGGTTATTAAAAATGTGGTAAATTACATGTAAAATATTTTTATTTGTGTATATATAGTTAGTGAAACATTTTTCAGTGTTTATTAAACTCATTTGCTCATCATCTGTTTTCTTTTAAAGTCTTTAAATTTGATATTAAGCCTTGAAGGGCAAATACTTAATTTAATTTATAGGACAAATAATTCAATAAATGTAATTCAATAGTTCATATGAAGTAAATAATTCATATTAATTACATAAAATTAACATCTGCACTGGACAAAATATTTAGCACAGCCTTGTATGCTTAAATTGAACAAGAAAAAATTATTCATCCTAAAACATTAATTAAATGTTATAGAAAGCAAAAAATAACTTTCTCAAACATCAGCATATTTTTACAACACAAATTAAAATTTTTTTTTTTACTAAATTAATAAACAGACTGATTGTATTTCATGAAAAGTAATGCTTTATTAATGATCTACCAGACAAAACCTTATAATTCCAAGTGAAAACTGACTTTTTAGAATTAGAAGGTTCTATCTGCATTTGCCCTGTTTGTTTTACCCAAACTTGCAAATATAAGAGAACTTTGATAATTTACATTTAGAGTAGATTTATGGTCTCTGTCATGTTGATGTATAAAAGAGAACTGTTACACATGTATTGTTTGCTATATGGAATGCAAAAACTTTGAAGCTCAATATCTCAAAATCATTCAGAACGCAGATAGAACCTTATAATTCTAAGGTGACGATTTGTGCAGCCCATAACATTACAAACCCCAGGAGAGGGCAAACTCTTCAGCAGGATAGCGCTCTTTCTCATACTTCAGCCTCCACATCATAGTTCCTGAAGGCAACGAAAGTCAAGGTGCTCCAGGATTGGCCATCCCAGTCACCAGACATGAACATTATTGAGCATGTCTGGGGTAAGATGAAGGAGGAGGCATTGAAGATGAATCCAAATAAGCTTGATGAACTCTGCTTTCTTTGACATTCCAGATGACTTTATTAATAAGGATTTAAGTCATTGAGGAGATGTATGGATGCAGTCCTCCAAGCTCATGGGAGTCAAACACAATATTAATTCTTTTCCCACTGCACCATGACTTTATATTCTATACTGTAGGTTATTTCTGTTCAATGACAAGACTTGCAGTTTTATTTATTAAATAATTAAAAATCAAGACATGATCATATTTTATTTTGGGAAAATAAGCATAAATTAGATGTCTTTCATTTAAGTCACTTCTGATACCAAACGATCAACTTGAAGTCAAGTTATTATTTGCTGTTCTTAAAACTTGGATAGGCGGCAAGACTTTTCTCAAGTAGTGTCCTGAACCTGATGTTGGATTTGTTTGGTTTTGTCAAACCCGAAACGTACTCTGCAACCCTGAGTTTGTTTAATTCATGTTGTGCTACAGAAAGGAGAATTGTATAATTCTCTCCCTTTTTTTTTTCTCAAGATAATCGTGAGATTGCCAGAATATCTGAGTGCTGATTTAATGGAAACATGGAGACTTGTTTTGACTAATAAAATATGAAAAGGAAACGTGTGACAGTGTACAGTGCACACAGAGAGCTACGTGGCCCCTTGAATTGATTAGTATCTGCAGTTCCTGGCTGAGGGCAGGCGACGCATAATGAAACAAAGGACCAGGGAGCTGAGCCATACTCCGAGAGCTTTGTTATTTCCTGCTGTCTCTGTTCATCTCAGACAGCTACCAAAGGCAAACCTGCTAACAAAAGACCCATATAGTCCCACAGTTTCAAAACCAGCCAATGAGATCCTGGCGTCTAACAAAATAAAATAAACAAAAAAAAAGGACTTTGTCTTGGCAACTGGAGTGCTCTGGATTGTCTGGTGTGCCCGTAATGTCTCATTCTCACTGGGGGACCAATTTAGTTAGCATCATTCATAGGGAATAGGGAAAAAAAACTGCTGATTCTGCCCAGACAATTCCTGGTTATTCAGGTTTCTGGCTGAGGGCAGGTAATTAAGTGTTTGAGTTGGTCATGAAGGTTATAGATTGTGATGGGAAGTCACAAGGGTTTGAGAGGGTCTTACTTAGCTTGCTAATTAAATTCCCCAAAATGAAGCTAAAACAAGAGGTTGGGGGTTAAAACATCCCTATACTAAACTGGGTTAATTATATGTATTCAAGACGTTTCAGTGGCCGTAAATATTTAGATCAGCTGCTTAGTCAGACTTTTGGTTGCTTTCTGTAGAGTGGAACTTTGACAGCATTTTGTTACAGAATGATAAATTGCAAGTGCCATATAAACCTGTCCCTCCATCCCTTCATCCATTTACATTTCTATAAATCCATCCATCCATCCTTCCATTCTTCCATCCATCTACTCATATCCATCCAAATCAATCCATCCATCCATCCATCCATCCATCCATCCAAATCCATCCATCCATCCATCCATCCATCCATATCAATTCATCCATTCCAATCCATCGATACATTCATCAATCTCAATTCATCCATCCCAATCCATCCATCCATTCAACCATCCATCCAATCATATTCATCCCAATCCATCCATCCATCTCAATTCATCCATTCCAATCCATCCATCCATCCATCTCAATCCATTCATTCATCCATCCATACTTCCATCCATCTATTCATATCCATCCAAATCCATCCATCCACCCATCCATCCATCTCAATTCATCTATTCCCATCCATCCATCCATCCATCCATCCATATCCATCCATCCCATCCATCCATATCAATTCATCCATCCATCCATCCATCCATCCATACTTTCATACTTCCATCCATCTATTCATATCCATCCAAATCCATCCATCCATCCATCCATCCATCCATCCATCCATCCATCCATCCGTATATCCATTTGCCATATAAACCTGTCCTTCCATCCTTCCATCATTTACATTTCTATGAATCCATCCATCCATCCTTCCATACTTCCATCCATCTACTCATATCCATCCAAATCAATCCATCCATCCATCCATCCATCCATCTCAATTTATCCGTCCGTCCGCCTGCCTGCCCGCCTGCCCGCCTGCCCGCCCGCCCGCCCTCAGACATTTGTTTTTTCCAGTGAAATAGTATATAGTGCCTAGCTAATAATGAGGTAAAGCCTAAAATATCAAGTTGTTTAGAATTAAACTGGGACCAAATCTTTGGCTCCCCAAAAATGACTACATCAGAGGATGGGTCTACGTTATATTTACCTGCAACACCTTAGACATAATTGTTAAATAATTAATTCAGTATTGGATTCGAGTCAGGTGATTGGCTGGGCCATTCTACAGCTTGATTTTCTTTCTCTGAAAGCATTTGAGAGTTGGCTGTGTTTTGGATCATTGTCTTGCTGAAATGTCCACCCTGGTTTCATTTTCATCATCCTGATAATGTAAATATTGTACTGAAGCAGCTAATATTTATTTACAATTTGGAAGGGCAGAGGGTTGCTGAAGAACTACTGAGAGATTTCAGCTGCTGTCTGGGCTTTCCATGCGTCTCTTCTACACCTTCCTTTCTTTATGTGTTCAATACTTTTTCCCTGTGTCATTTCATTTCATTACGCATAACTTCATTTGTAAGCTAAATCAATTTTTTTTGCATATCTGGATATCTTCGTTGTTATCAACATCTGGTGAAAATTCTAAGTCAACAGCACCTTTAAAAATATGTTTTCTTAGAAAAATGGTGACGTGTTCAAAACTTATTTCCCCCACTGTATTTAAAATGAGCTGAAACCACACTATTATTGAGCGATTTTTGGACTTAATTGTCTTCTGTTCAATTCACTTAAATTTGTAAACAACTATAAAGTTAACTCAATTCCTTCATGTTGACACAACACAAATTGATTGTGTGAAACCCAGCATTTTTTACAGTGAGGGTATTAGCCTGCAGATATTTTGGGTTGCTTAAAACAAACTTTACAATAATGACCCAAAAGACGTTAAATACCACTACCACAACCAAATGTTAATAAATCATGATAGCTATGCAGTTAATGAAGTAAACATTTTTCCTGAGCAAACGCTAAACCCCATTAGCAGCCTTTTAGTGCAGTTTGGTAACCTTGAGTCACTTTGAACAGCATCCGCTAAAGCCAATTAAGCAACCGTGGCATACTTTTTAACTTGTATGTTGAAGAATGTTTGATGCCTTTATTTATTCCCCTTGGGAGTTGGTCTTCCTGCACTCAGTACATTAGTGCCTCTGTGAACATTATTGACTCTGACTTAGTTAAGTGGCCGCCAATTATATTAGCTCACTCACTGCTGGCAATGCCTCTATCCTTCCCTCCATTTTTAACGAGCAGACCTGGGAGAACGTGTTGTTATCCTATAATGCATTTGACACCAAATAAATTTGACCAGATGCATGATAATTAATGAATAACAAACAGAACAAATTAGGCCGAACATCAAATTAAAAACCACAGATGGAAGCAAAATAAAAACAACGGCGGAGATAATGTCGTGGGAAGTCTGCAGATATGTAGTGTAACTACATAACTACACTGCTTTCTCCAATTTTACTTACTATTTAATACTGTGCTACACTTTAAACCTATCCATAAATTAGCAGTTTGCTGTATTTTGTGATTCATGTTTTTATTTTTGTTTTTTTCCTTGTTTATTTCTGCTTTTAACCATCGCAAAAGTGACTTTTATGAACATTTTTAATAGTTTAAAGTGATATACTGTCTGAGCTAGTGCTGTATATTATTCTACAAAAACCTTGTAATAAACTTCTAGTACATTTTCTGTTATTTTACAAACTTATTTCTCTATATATTATTTATTATTCTTTTTTTTTTTAAAACTGCTAAAATGAACAATAAAAGACTATAAAAAGTCACTTTGTAAAACTCTAGAGTTGAATTTTCAACATCAAAAGTCGACAGAGCAGAGATCAACATCCCATAATGCAATTCACAACCGTAAATAACTGGAAAACAACTGTGAACCACAAAATACAGAAACTGATATTTTTACAGTGTTAAGAAACACAAGCCTTAAACCCAAGTCAATCATATCTTAGTGATCAATAAAACTGTCATATCTGTCACAAACATGAGGTATAATTATTCAGTTAAGTATTTACTGTAATTAATATGCTGTACTAAACAGAAACAAATTAATAGCAAAAACAAAAAATCCTATAAAACCAGGTGTTAAATACCACGGTAATTTATAGTAAAGGGAAATATTTAGGAATAGTAATGTAGTATCTTTAGTAACTAATAGTAATTACCATAGTATACTTTAGCCTTTACTACAGTAAACTATATATATATATATATATATATATATATATATATATATATATATATATATATATATATATATAGTTTACTGTAGTAAAGGCTAAAGTATACTACTCCTCTCCCTCAGTCATCTTTCCATCCGGCAAAGTTCTCGTGTTAGACTAATTGGTTGGCGACGTCACCGACCAGAGCGAGAGGTGGCAGTTACGCACCAAACGTTTGTTGTCGACCACTGAAATACAGGTAGAAGAAATCGTTTCTTTCTTGACCAAAAAAAAAAATTGCTTCGTCACTGATAAGCTATTTGATTTATAAAGTAGCGACGCTACCGCGACGGTACTGAGAAATGTAATTAAGCTGTAGCATAACTACTTGTAGCAAGGCTACTGCCCAACACTGCACTACCTGTATTATAGTGCAAACAAAACCGCAAAACTGAACCAAACAAAACCAAACACAAAAATTTAAATCTAACAAAAACAAATAAGCCGAATAGCAAAACATTTCAGAATAAAGCCACAAAACAGAAAAAGAAAGTAACAAAAAAAAGTGTGAAAAAACTGTAAGAATTACAAAAAAAAAAAGTATTTTTACCTCACTACTGTACTTTTATTTTTTTTTAAGTAACTGTACTTTATCATTTTAGGAACACTTTTACTTCAATGCGTTCCATAACCAAATGTTGTGATTTTTATTGCACTACATTTCCTAAACAAAGCTGAGTAAATAGTTATTTTAAAGGGGAAAATCATCGCCTGCTCAGAGATGCTATGTAGTGGTATTGAATTTTTTTTTGTTAACTTATTCAGTGAAGTTATTCAGCAGTTAATTTGTGAATTGGACTAGTCTGACCACATCCGTTCTCAAGTCAACAACTCACTGATTCAAATAGTATTTAAAGTCTCCATTAAATGATTCACTGAATTTACTAGCTGATCAGAATTGGGTTGATTTTATTTAAAGTAATTTAAATTAATGAGTAAGTATTTTGCTCCTTTCGCACATAAGATACTATATGATTACATTTATTTCATTTTTTATATTCCATGTTTATACATATATATATATATATATATATATATATATATATATATATATATATATATATATATACACAGTTGAAGTCAGAATTATTAGCCCCCCTTTGAATTTTTTTTCTTTATTAAATATTTCCCAAATAATGTTTAACAGAACAAGGAAATTTTCACAGTATGTCTGATAATATTTTTTCTTCTGGAGAAAGTCTTATTTGTTTTATTTTGGCTAGAATAAAAGCAGTTTTAATTTTTTTAAAAAATATTTTAAGCTCACAATGATTAGCCCCTTTAAGCTATATATTTTTTCGATTAGTCTACAAACCATCATTATACAATAAGTTGCCTAATTACCCTAACCTGCCTAGTTAAACTTATTAACTTAGTTAAGCTTTTAAATGTCACTTTAAGCTGTATAGAAGTGTCCTGAAAAATATCTAGTCAAATATTATGTACTGTCATTATGGCAAAGATAAAATAAATCAGTTATTAGAAATGAGTTATTAAAACTATTTATGTTTAGAAATGTGTTGAATTTTTTTTCTTCTCTCCATTAAACAGAAATTGGGGAAAAAAATAAACAGGGGGGCTAATAATAATATGTATATATATGTATGTATATATATAAAATTTTTTTGTCATATACTAAAGTATACAGTATTTTGTCATATGCTAAAGTATATATTTTTTCGTCATATACTAAAGTATACAGTTTTTTTTCGTCATATACTTAAATATACGTGTTTTTTTTGTCATATACTAAAGTATACAGTTTTGTCATATACTAAAGTATATATATTTTTTGTCATATACTAAAGTATACCGTTTTTTTTCGTCATATACTAAAGTATACAGTTTTTTTTCGTCATATACTAAAATATACATTTTTTTTGTCATATACTAAAATATACGTTTTTTTTGTCATATACCAAAGTATACAGTTTTTTTTTCTTGCAAAATAAACATTTACTGGAAAACTGAAAAGAAGTGCTTTAAACAGGTATTATCCAGACTTTGAAAGTTAGATAATTTTATACATTTTTGCCTTAGTCATAGAACATCAGAGATTTTTTTTGTCAGTTTAAATTAATACTTTCCATTTATCGAAATGTATTTTTTCCACACCATATTTTTGTTATATTATGCTGTTTTGATGCTTATTGTTATGGTTGGTCTATTTTTTTTGGCTCCATTTTGTTCCTTTCACATTTATCAACCTTTTTAAAATCTGAGGTAAATGATTATTTCTCATTAAAGTCCTGCAAAATTATATTTAAGCTAAAACTGCTTTAAGATATTTTATTTTATTTTTCAGACGTCTGCCTATACCTCTACTACTAGTACCACGTAATACAGTTTTGCATTATACTGTGTATTAAGGTATTGAAGTGGAACCTGTCATCAGCTTCAGTGCAACACCTATAGTAAAAAAGTAAGTCCATAAGTCCTGTGTAATGAACCGCCATTGTGTTGAGAATAAAGGAAACCCTCCCTTCATTCAGAAGCAGGCTCATTTTTTTTCTTTCCTGAGACTGAAGAATGGCTGACTCACGTGACCGTCCAGCGTGGAGTTGTTGTTCAGTCAGCTGAAAAACATAAATACAGGGAAGAGAGCTGATTGGAGAGAGGGGAATGTGGGTGGAGAAAGACGGTGAAAAGCAGAGGAAACACCTGTGCCCACTTCACTATCGCTGTGCTCGCAGGCAGGAGTCTACAGCGTGACGTAGACCTTTATTGTGCCTTGGTCTGAGTCCCGGGACAAAGGTGTTTATATACTCAGCCAGTCAAAGCACCCTGGAAGTGCTGTTTGTTGTTTGGCTTGTGAAGTTCGAAAATATTGATGTCCTTGGCTGATGTTTGCTTGTTTACATGCTATTTGGTGATTCAAGAAACATTTAATGGTAGTGATGTATGAACCACATGAACGGATGTGTTGTGTGAGCACTGCAAATATGCTTTTCTTAGATTTTTTTTGTATCATTTCTAGTCCAAATATCAAAAAATTCTTAAATCAATAAGCTTTTTTTTAAGACAAGCAAAAAAATAGTCTTGTTTTAAGAAATAGTATGGCAAAATTATTATTTTTTTCCTTAAGCAATTTGCAGATGGGGTAAGAAAATAACCTTGTTTTTCCTTTTGACAGATTATTTTTCTTACCCCATCGCCAGGGTGGTACACATACCTTTTGAACATTTTAGGTAATAAAATTTAGCTTCAAGGTACTAATATGGACTGCCATAGTGACAAATTGTGGCTCATTATTTTTAAGACACCACTAGGAAAAACCCTTAACACCTTAGCAACCACAAATTAATTTTTTTATTAAAAAACAACACATTAGCAACCACAAAGATACATGTCAATCACTAAGAAAATAAAACTCCAGTGATGTTGAAAACAGCAACATGACTAGCATAAATCAATTCAAAACATGACAGGCTAAATTGTGTCTTGTCACTCTGAATGCCTTAATAACATAGCAACCGCATGTTAAACATGCTAAAAACTGTTAAAACCCCCATGAACACCATGACAACCTGAGAAATAGCACTTAAAACACCATCAAAACCGCATGGCTGTAGGGCTAGCGGTATAACAAATCTCATATCATGATATGCTGTATACTCACCGGCCAGTTTATTAGGTACACCTTACTAGTCCCTGGTTGGACCCCCTTTTGCCTTCAGAACTGCCTTAATCCTTGGTGGCATAAATTGAACCAGATACTGGAAATATTCCTCAGAGATTTTGGTCCATATTGACATGATAGCATCACGCAGTTTCTGCAGATTTGTCGACTGAACATGCATGATGCAAATCTCCCGTTCCACTACTTTCCAAAGGTGCTCAATTGAATTGAGATCTGGGGACTGTAGAGGCCAGTACAGGAAACTCATTGTCATGTTCAAGAAACCAGTCTGAGATGATTCATGCTATGACATGGTGTGTTATCCTGCTGGAAGTAGCCATGAGGAGATGGTTGAACTGTGGTCATAAAGGGATAGACATGGTCAACTACAATACTCACTGAAAACGCACATCACGTGACCACACAGACACACACAGACACAGACACGCGCACAAACTGTCATGCGCTGGAGACAGCGGGTCCAGGCAGTCAGCAGGTCAATACACTGCTACATTCGTTCGCTTTCACGCATGTACTTAGTAATTTTAGCGAAAACCTCAGATACTGTTGGTTGGTTTCTGTTAGTTGGGCACCTTTTTTTATTAACCAAGTGTGTCGATGCCATTATAATGACACAGATCACTCTGCCTATTCATGCCAGAGTCCCATGGAAAAAGTGATGTAACTTACCTTTATTTATTTATGATTTGGTTAAGGGTAAAACAAAGACCATGCGGGTCAGGTAGTTGAAACGGTAGGCTACAAATAATTAATTTGTTATGAATTAATTGATTATTCATAAATAATTAGTTCACTGCCGCCTATGACGATGATGCCATCGTCCATCGCGATGTTTCACATTAAACATCATATGATGCCAAATTGGTTGACATCGCCCAACCCTACAAGACAGGATGGGTCCATGCCTTTATGTTGTTGATGCCAAATTCTGACCCTACCATCCAAATGTCACAGCAGAAATCGAGACTCATCAGACCAGGCAACGTTTTTGCGATGTTATATTGTCCAATTTTGGTGAGCCTGTGCAAATTGTAGCCTCAGTTTCCTGTTCTTAGCTGACAAAAGCGGCACGCGGTGTGGTCTTTTGCTGCTGTAGCCAATCCACATCAAGGTTCGACATGTTGTGCGTTCAGAGATACTCTTCTGCATACCTCGGTTGTAACGAGTGGTTATTTGAGTTATTGTTGCCTTTCTATCAGCTGGAACCAGTCTGGCCATTCTCCTCTGACCTCTGGCATCAACAAGGCATTTGCGCCCACAGAACTGCCGCTCACTGGATATTTTCTCTTTTTTGGACCATTCTCTGTAAACCCTAGAGATAGTTGTGTGTGAAAATCCCAGTAGATCAGCAGTTTCTGAAATCAGAAGCCCATTTGGCACCAACAACCATGCCACGTTCAAAGTCACTTAAATCACCTTTCTTCCCCATTCTGGTGCTCGGTTTGAACTGCAGCAGATCGTCTTGACCATGTCTACATGCCTAAATGTATTGAGTTGCTGCCATGTGATTGGCTGATTAGAAATTTGTGTTAACAAGCAGTTGGACAGGTGTACCTAATAAAGTGGCTGGTAAGTGTATGGGTCAATGTATTAATTTAATGGGATCATTCCACCAAAAATGAATAACCTGTCACCATTTGCTCACCCTTTACTTGTTTTAAATCTTTATTAGTTTCTTTCCTCATTCGAACACATACAAAAATTTTTTGAATAATACTTAAAACATGTAACTTCCATAGTATTTGTGTAGTGTTCAACTGAAGAAACAAACATACAGGTTTTCGAACCACTTAAAGGTGAGTAAATCATGAGTAAATTTCCATTTTTAGGTGAACTATCCCTTTAAGATCAGGTTGAGCTCAACTTCCTGGACTAAACTCCTGTGTTTGTAAGTATGTATGGATATAAAAGGATCAAGTAAACTTGACAACAGACCTCAGATGACCTTTTGTTTGTTTGTCACCACCTGTCTGAATATTTTTTTTACACACAAATAAAATTCATTGCCATATTCCGGACACTTCTGGGAAGTTCCAGCGATGTCTACTAAAGTGTTTCCCCCACTGCTGTTTTGGGAATACTAACAGAAAGCAAAATGTTTAGAGTTGAACATCACTCAACTCTCTGAGGACCGCGTGTTTGTGTTGTTAGGATCGAAATATGTGTTTTCAATTGAAACGCTTTCAGAAAAAAAGAAAGCCAAAAATTCATCTCAAATGAGGAAATCTCCCTAGAGGAGCACAGTACTGAAGAATCCGACAGATCCAGCTGTATGAGCCGCTATAATTGACACGTTCTACTCGCACCAGATTGAAGCTTTTTCCTCCGCATTTCTGACATGCATGAGTTGTCATCGACTTAATAAATTACAGGTCATGAAATTATGATGCTGTCAATATGTTGTTCGTTTGGCATTTTCCGAGCATTTCCACATTACTCGCCCTCCACCCACCAAATTATAAGCATCCCCATTGACCATCTAAAAATATCTGTCCCTAAAGTGAACCATATGTGCGGTATTGTGTAACTTACCATATGAAATATCCTGAATTTAGAAAACTTCATATCTGTAATGGGAACACTGTGTTACCTTAGGGTCATTTAGAATTTTTAGCTCTTGCCGTACTATAAAAAATATCTGTATTTTGTAATTCACAGGTGTTTTCTGTTTATTTACGGTAGTGAATTGCGTTATGGGAGTTTTATCTCTGCTCTGTCCACTTTTGATCTCGAAAATTCAACTCTGAAGTTTTAACAGAGTGACAGTTTCAGTAGTTTGAGGCCAGATATTGTTTTAGAAATCACATATAGTGAACTAAGTTTGTAAAATAACAGAAATGTACTGGCAGCTTATTAACAGGTTTCATACTGTAATTTACAACACCAAGCTAGACAATATACCACTTTAAACTACAAGTCCAAATCAGAAAAAATTGGGACAGTATGGAAAACAAAACTACTCTGGGAGGCATCTGGGATAGACCATCACACCGTGGAAACGTGTAGTCAGATGAATCAGTATTTCAGGTATTTTTTTGGGAGAAATGGACAGCGTGTGATCCCGACCAAAGAAACGGATCATCCAGACTGTTACCAGCAATAAGTTCAAAAGTCAGGGTCTGTCATGGTATGAGGTTGTGTAAGTGCCATTGACCAAGGTAACTTGGACTTCTGTCATGACACCATTAATGCTGAAAAGTATATATAGATTTTGGAACGCAATATGCTGCTTACTTTTCCATGCACACATTACACAGTCCTGGCTGTGGAGGAAGAGTATACAGGTGCTTGACTGGCCTGCCTGCAGTCCCGACCTGTCTCCAATTGAGAATGTTTGGCGCATTTTGAAGTGCAAATGTGACAACGAAGACAACGTACAGTTACCCACCTGCCGCATGAATGGGACAAAACTATACCTGAAAGACTTCATCGATTGGTGTCTTCAGTCGCTAAACGTATTTTAAGTGTTGTGAAAAGAAATGGCAACATTACAAAGTGGTAAATGCTTTACTGCTCCAACTTTTCTTTTTTTATGTGTTGCAAAAACCAAAACTGGAATACGCGTTTATTAAAAGAAAAAAACTAAAATCATGAGGAACACAATAAATAATGTTTGTTGTATTGGGACCTATCATACACGCAATAAGGTGCAAGACATGTTTGGTGTGATTTATAGCTATTTTTCAGACCAACGCAACCCTATTTTTCCCATTTTGGGCCACGTTGTTTAAATATTAAATCTATTTGTGCTGCTTTGTGGACTTATGGGTGTTGCAGTATAAAAAGGAGATGTGTTAAGGCGCATTGTTGGGGCGTTGCTATTTTGAGAAAAAAAAATAGACTGTGCAATTGACCAGCTGAATCTAATCTGATCTAATGTCCAGCACAGAGCATGTTAGTTGTGCGACTTAAACGCTTACACATTGCTTAATACACACAGGATGTGCAGTAATACACAAATATCTTTACAAATGAAAACTAATTAAAGGGTTAAAATGTTACAAAAATTATTATTTTCTACATAAATATAAAAACCACTACCTGCATGCCTTCTTCATCTCGGGGGGCTTTTTCAGTTTATTCATGACAATTTGCTTTTGTATAATGTTGTTATTATTATTAGCAGTATTAGTTATCATATGTATATTTATATCTGTTTTAATAAAAACAAGTTTAGATTTGTCCACCTGTCAGGTTTTGGAGACGTATGCACAACATATGGGGCATAAGAATAGGACGTGTGTTTGGATATAACTTGTCTGACCACATTTCATTATGATTGTTCATTTATTCGTTTGCTGGAAATTAGAACTGAATTTAGAAATAGTTTAGTAACAAATTTTTGCGCTTAACAAACTAAATTAAATATCTAGGCTGATGATAATTTTTAGCGGAGTGAATTTTGACCGTTTCATTACTCCAGGACAGAAAAGGAGTAACGTGTAAAAGTAAAGTAAAGAGAAAGTAAAGAGGCCAAATGGAGGAGGCTCATTCTTTATCCTCGTGTTGCAGATGCTCTGTTTAACTGTTTTCTCGCTAGTGAAGTGTTCAGTTTTTCCACTTACAAATCTGCCACGTAAATAGCAAATGCACCATGGCGCGACGCTACTGACTCTTAAAGGAAATGGGAGATGAGACTCTGATTGGTTTATGCAAAACACACCCTTAACTCATTAAGAGAATAAGCACAACCCTGTTAGACTATGTGCCACGGCCCAAACCATATTTTTCCATCCTTAAAATAGCAAAACTGTATTCAGACACGTCCTTAATGCTTTTCCGTCATGCGCTTTAGACTTTGCGCCTAGGTCATTAAAATAGTCTGCAATGAAATAAAGTCAAAGTAAATTTAGAAATCACTACTTTCTTTTTTATTTGCATTTTCCATACTGTCTTAAATTTTTCTGATTTCACTTTTATTAACATTTTTAATACTAGTCCAATTTTGTCAACTTTAAAATATTTTGAAGGATTATCGCCCCATAATGTAATTCAAAAGCATAAATAAGTAAACCCTCCACCCTCCCCATGAATCACAAAATACGGACAACAGTTAATTTACAGATACTTTTTACAGTGTGTAATGTGATGGACCACAAAAACACTTCCTTTTTTTTAATTTCCTTTGACCCTGAAGATGTTCTCAGGAAGTGTTTTCATCACATGCTATACTTCGACTCAACACATTCTGATAGAAGAATAGCATCTCCATCTTGGCCAAGCTGAGCATTTCCTACTTCTTGGTCAGAAATAGACCATCCCGTATTTGGATTCTGCATTAGCTTTCTGTCCGTTCTGATAAAACTGTACAGTGTTGACGGAGGACGGCCAGTGCTGACACCTCTTTCCCCTGTGTGTTATTGTTCTTCTTCCTGAGAGATTTACAGCTGTTGTCCACCCTAACATGAAGATTGTATTGGGACAACAAGTGTCTGTTCCATTTATAACGCATTCTCACACCTTAAGAAAACACACCCTCTTGCTTTATCTGATGTACTGTTTATTTTGACATCTTTTTTAGTCATCATATCCACACTCCCACTGGAAAAACTCAGTTATATCCAGAGAGATTGCATTTTGGTGACATTTTAAAGGGGTAGTTTATCCAAAAAGGAAAATGTACTCATTATACTCACCCTCAAATGGTTCCAAATCTGTGAGTTTCTGAAAGTAGTGAGTTTCTTTAATCTGTTGAACACCAAAGAAGATATTTTGTGGTAGCCATTGATATACTTGGTTAGAAAAACAACTATAATGGAAGTCAATGGCTACTGGTTTTCTTCAGAATATCTTTGTGTTTGACTGAAGAAAGAAAGTCAAACAAATTTTGAACACGTAAAGCGTGAATAAAGGATGACAGAATTTTCAGTTTGGGCATACCTGTGAACCATCCCGTTTTTTTTCCAGGATTCTCCTGTATTTTACAACTGTATCCCGTTATCATCCAGGTATTTTCCCGTATTTCCCCCTTATTTTTAAATCTTTCTATGAAGGGTGGCAATAAACACTATGACTGACGTCATTTATCTCATATGCGTCTGTCGCGAGGGAGGTGCCAATTACTTAAAAATTTCACTGTGAGTGTGTTTTCTGGAAAGTCTTTCACTGGCACTTACAGCAGAAGCCCCTATTTCTCTGCTATTGAGGGAATGAAAGTACTCAATTTCTCTCTCTCTCTCTCTCTCTCTCTCTCTCTCTCTCTCTCATTGTGGCCCATTTCACCTGCTGGCCTGACTTTTCCTTTCGGCTGCTGGCGTGACTTTTCCTTCCCTCTCTTTTCCTTTTGGCTGTATGCATTACAGGAATAAATTTCCGAATAAAAGGGGTCGGTAACTCTGGTGTAATTTTAACAGGAGTGGGCAGTCTCACAATATCGCTCCCGAGCGAGCGAGCAAGCAAGTGCGCGTGGCGTGTGTGTGTGTGTGTGTGTGTGTGTGTGTGTGTGTGTGTGTGCGTGCGTGCGTGCGTGTTTGTTTGGTGCTGTCTATGTTTGTGTATGTGTGTGAATGAAAGACAGTGTGGTGCTGTGTGTCCATGTGTGTGTGTGTGTGTGTGTGTTTATACAGACAGCTTGATATAGCCACCCCCCAAAATACAACACTGTGTATGGAAATCATCGTCAATGCACCGTGATGCACCGAAATATCGAATTGAACCGAATCGATGGCATGATAATCGTAACCGAAACGAATCGTGAGACCAGTATAGGTTCACACCTCTAATAAACACCAAAGAGCCAATCCTTCCTGTACGCAACCCATACCTCCAAACCACCAGAGGACGCCCCTTGCTCTTAAATGTGAATCTGTTCTGTACTTTCATTTTATTTAGGCATAAAAACATTTTGAAATAGAAATGAAGTGAATCCTGGGTTTGTATATTATGGGTGCCGTCGTCCCACCTATGCAATCCATAAAACAGTCAGTTCATGTAGCGGTGCGTGACTGTCAGATGCGCTCCATAGTGATACATAGATGCTGCTTTCCAAACGGATTCTGTAACGGTACACGCGATTTGAAGTGGAGCAAAAGTGGACACTCTGGGTTTTGTGTTTTTGAACAGACATATACACACAATAATAATAATAATAATAATAATAATAATAATAATAATAACAACAAAATCTAAACATGTCGCCCCTGGTGGGTTCTCTTACACAACAACTTTTGTCTTAAATGAGCATAAGAAGTTAGGAAAGCAATCAAACGAAAATATAATCAAACGAAAAATCTCAATGGGAAATGTATTCGCTGCTCTTTAATCAGAGTGTTTAAATTATACAGTGAACAAAAAGTAAATGAGTTTATGAGTTAGTAAAAAGTTAATGAGTAAATGAGTTTAATAGGCTAGACTTTAATAGGCAATTTATTTGCATCCCTTAATCTCACATCCCAATGTTGACAGGTGTGGTTTTGGGTGCACTGTCCCTTTAAGGCAGCATCACAAATACTGTGCTTCAGATGCAGTGTTTATTTTGACAGCAAATTTAGATTTAGTCTTAGTCTTTTGACTAAAAATCCATTTTTGTTTTAGTCATATTTTAGTCTTCTGACTCATTTTAGTTTTAGTCCAGTTTTAGTCAACTAAATCTACTCGAGATTTTGTTGACTAAAATATATTTTGTTTATTTTAAGTGTAATTTAATTAAATACTGTGTACATTTATTTATACAAAATAAAAGGGTCGAATTAAAATATGGAGCTTTTCCATTGAAGACCAAAAATTAGATATGCACTGTTTATTTATATCATAAGAAGGGCTAAACGGAATTTGTATACACAGGAATCCAGAGATTTTTAACCCATCATTGAGTCTATTCATTTACTTGTGTAAACCTAAATTTATTAAGTTTTTAAATTAATTTTAGTAACAATATTGACTAATATGTAAATGTTCATTTGATTTATTTATAATACACTTTGTAAAGTCATATTTTCTGTCTTTTAGTAGATCTATTATATGAGAGACTTGCTTTGTTTACCAAATAAGTCACTCTGATTAAACTGCGTTGTAAACATTATATAAAAGTTAAAAAGGTATTATTTTTTATTTCATATATTAAGTTTTTAGTTGTGATACTCCCAAAATCATTCCGCTTAAATCCACAGATTTTTAACAAAATCTGGCTCAGATTCTGCAGATTCTGTCTCTAATCATAAGTATTATGTAAAATTATGTGTTGGCAATCAATCCACATGTAAGAACAGTAGCCATCTGAAAATGCAGGATTATTTGAACACACACAATTATATGCAATTATTTAGCAAACCTTTTATTTTAACGTCGTAAACTACTAGTCATTTTAACCAGTCTGTTGAACAGTTTCAAGCCATTAAATCTTTGAAAGGACTTAAAAGTCCACATTGCAATGTCTATAGCAAGCTTTACTGTTGTAGTTGGTGTTACAGTACATGCAGGTGCTCAGCTGTATAGCACCGAGCACGAGTAATGACATTTGACTGGCAAATGATAATGTGTCATCTTGCAAAATGTGTACTCAGCCCATAGAGGAGTTATATAATGACGAAAATTTTTCAGCAATGAAATTAACACTGTTGAGATGCCTGTTCTGAAGGATTGATTTTTCAGAGAGTATACTAGGTAAATGAGGTATTTGTAGCTTTCGATCAATAGCTAAATGGATGAAACCAGGGTTATTTCTATATGAATTCTTAGTAGGATTCAGCTGGCAAACTCAGATTGAGATCTAGAGACTCTAGAGACCGCTCAAGCATAGTGAATTCAACATCATGATCTTTGTGCTTAAAGGGTCTTAAAGAGATGGACGTTCAATTAATTAGCCCAAATTATGCCTAAAAGATCATCCCTTCCATTGCAACACCACTCAATTTATAGTTAAAATCATACCCTTTTCTTTCTTTTAATCTATAGCCTGATTTTAGTTAGAGACATTGGTCTTTGCACCGTTTATCCCCAGTTTCCTGTTCTGTTCCCGTTTGCTGGCATTCAACATGTTCTACTCACTAGTGCACTACTCACAGCAACCAATAGTAACTCAGGCTTACATAGAAAAGTTGAATGACGACTCAGAGGAAGAGTTGGCCTGATTCAGCATTTAGATTTGCCGTTGTAGGCCCAAATTATGCCTAAAAAATATTATCCGCACCATTGCACCACTACTAAATTCTTAGTTCAGATCCTACCCTTCTCATTCGTTTAATCAATAGCCTAATTTTAGTTGGAATTATGTTCCATTAATCCTCAGTTTCCTGTTCTGTTCCTCTCTGCTGACATTTAATACGTTCTGTAGTGCACAGAAAACAATAGTATAACAGGCTTTCATAGAAAAGTTGAATGATGATCCAGAAGAGGAAGAGTTGGCCTGATTCAGCATGTAGAATCAAAGAAAACACTCTTGATTCAGCAACAAATCAGAGCACGAGAACATAAACTGAAGTGATGAAACCAAGCTAATGATGCTCGGTTTGAACTGCAGCAGAGCGTCTTGACCACGTCTACATGCCTAAATGCACTGAGCTGCTGCCATGTGATTGGCTGATTAGAAATTTGCGTTAACAAGCCGTTGGACGGGTGTACCTAATAAAGTGGCCAGTGAGCGTATAATCCTAGCTGAGGAAGATAAAACAATCTTCTATCGCCTGGAATGGAGCGTGGACGACTAGGTGCCACCATAATTAAACTTCTCAAAACGGTTGCCAAAAAACTGGGGGTAATTTTTTAGAAATCATTAGTAATCATACTGTTGTTAATATGTAATTAATTATACGTCCTTGCTATGCAGCCTTATTGAAATCAGTAGATTGTTTATGGAATATGCACCAGCCTAAACCACTCGACTCCGGAGAAATCTGAGCCTTTCTTTGTCCTCTAACTGGGGCACTGCCTTTTATGGCCTTTATTAAACTGAGATGCAAGTAACGGAACACAGCACAGGGTAGACGAGGATCTAATATGGTTGTTCTGCCCTCCGTGCTTTTAGCCACTGAACTGATTCTTAGCAGGTCAAGCTGCAGATCTTGTGTCTTGTTTGCCGAGTGGACGTGCCGCTCATTTCTCACATGATGGGGAACTCTCACTGCCAGGCCATCTATGTAACTGAAAACCCTCTGACATCACTGCTGGTAGAAACCTATGGAGTGCCATTGTCACTTGACTGAGAGCTAAATTAAGGAGGAGGTCTGTCTTCTCTGTGCTGTGACTCAGCTGTTTTTACCGTTGTGAGAGTGCAAGCACAGAACAATTGAGACTCTTTCGCATGACTTGCATCAGCATACTCCATTGGAGCGAAGCAGCAAGCTGTTGTCAGCAGGTGAAGCATCCTAATGTGACGCTCAAAGTTCAGATCAAAGTTTCTTTTACTCTTGTTTTGAAGTACAGACCTTTTCATTATTGTATATACACTTTATTATTTAGAAGGGCGGCACGTTGGCTCAGTGGTTAGCACTGTCGCCTGTTAGCAAGAAGGTCACTGGTTCAAGTCCTGGCTGGGCCAGTTGACATTTCTGTGTGGAGTTTGCATGTTCTCCCCGTGTTGGTGTGGGTTTCCTCTGGGTGTTTTGGTTTCCCCCACCATGTCCAAAGACATGCGCTATAGGTGAATTGATTAAACTAACTTTAAGGGGGAGGGAAGGTTATGGTATTTGATTAAAGTTTATGAGGGCAAATGAATTCTTGCGATCAATGCAATGCACAGATACATAGTACATTTTCATTTTATGGTGACTTGAAAGTGCAGTCAAGGAAAATACACTCCTTAGAGACATTCTTGCAATCATTCCATATCTCTAGTAAAACATTTTCGAATGTGTCTGACATAGGTGAGTGGGGTTAACAAACCACCTGTAAAAACACACACTTCTCTCTATATGCAAAGGACACTTTACTTAAACTCCATCTTACAAGGACTCAAAAAGGAAAACAACCTTAAATACCTGTTTTGCACAATTTCTTGCTTAATTTTTAATGTAAAATGACTTGTAAAGTCTGCCTTAGGTTATCTGTAGAGTTAAGTATTTAAAGCATATGTATAGCTAGTAGTAAGTATAGTTAGATTACCACTCCAGTTTGTTAGTTATGTATAGGTTTAAAATAGCTCTTGTGTCCAGTGTTGTGTTCATATTAATGATAATTTTTTTTATCTATGTGGTCCTGTGAAATATGAAATTTCGCTTGACTTCCTGACCTGACCTGACCTGACCTGACTTCACTTGACCCGTCTTGACTCGACTCGACTCGACTCGACTCGACTCGACTCGACTCGACTTGACTTGACTTGACTTGACCTGACCTGATTTGAATTGGTTTGATTTAACTTGATATGACTTGACTTTACTTCACTTTACCTCACTTGCTCTGACCTGACTTGACTTGATTTGACTTGGTTTGACTTGACTTGACCTGACTTTGACCTGACTTTGACCTGACTTTGACCTGATTTGATTTGATTTGATTTGATTTGATTTGATTTGATTTGATTTGACTCGACTCGACTCGACTCGACTCGACTCGACTCGACTCGACTCGACTCGACTCGACTTGACTTGACTTGACTTGACTTGACCTGACCTGACCTGACCTGATTTGAATTGGTTTGATTTAACTTGATATGACTTGACTTTACTTCACTTTACCTCACTTGCTCTGACCTGACTTGACTTGACTTGATTTGACTTGGTTTGACTCGACTTTATTTGACTTGACTTGACTTGACTTGACTTTGACCTGACTTTGACCTGATTTGATTTGATTTGATTTGATTTGATTTGATTTGACTTGACTTGACTTGACTTGACCTGACCTGACCTGACCTGACCTGACCTGACCTGACCTGACCTGATTTGACTTGACTTTATTTGACCTGACTTGACTTGACCTGACCTGAACTGATTTCAGTTGACCTAACCTGACCTGACCAGACCTGATTTGATTTGACTTGACTTGACATGATAGTACATGAAAATCTTTGGTGTTGGTGCTCAAGTTCAAAGTGGTTTGACAGGCATAATGAGCCTGGATCACAAATGGCAGCCTGACAGTAGAAAAACAAGGAAAAGCAGCAAAAGGACAACTAAAGGAAAGTCAGGGGTTGAGATGAAAGAGAGCTGGGAAACTATATTGCGTTTTGCACAAAGGCAACTTTTGACTAGTCAAAGCGATAAGGTAAGTGGGTGGAAACAGATGATAAAGAGTGATGTGAGAAAGAACTAGAGCAAGAGAGACAAGGAGAAAATGAAAGACAGAGCGCTATACAGATTGACCTCCAGGTTTGAACCAGGATGTTAGCAGCATCCGACTGCAGCCACAATAGCAGGCAGGAAATCTGGAACGCTGGTAGACCAAGACGGAAGAGTGGAATGCTCCTTCTTTTCCTTGTCAGATTGGAACAGGTTCCAGGAAAATTAGAGAATAATATGAAAATATGTGATAAATTCCCACTCACATCCAGATAAACAAATAATGAGAGTGTGTACGTGTGTTTCCGAAGTAGGACGCATCCCAAAAATGGACATCAGATGTAGTGAGTTTGACATAAATATGTGCAACCTGGTGAACGTACCGTTTCAAAGCTTTTATTTGACTTTTATCTAATATGACTGGGCCTATGATTTTGGAGAAGAGGTTGTGTGTTATTATGTTTAATCTACTTCAATATTCCCTCGTTCCTGAGGCTGTTATTATTCGAGTGGCCAGAAGCTCTTAGCTAAAGAGCCTGGGGTCTGGCATTCATTCAAATACTACAAAACCCAAGCCTCAGTCTGAAGTGTTTTGCACGTGCTCGGTGCAACACAGAACATCCAGACATAAAACTACTGTGGTAAAATAAACCAGACATGTCTGCCTGATCATCTGGATTACAATTCCACATGGGATAGGGAGGGTATTTCACAATAAATATTTGCTTTAGTTTGATATTTAAGAACATTGAAGGAGCTCAAGAAGAAGGCGATGTGATTGGTGGACGGAGCTGTAGGACAAGACATTTCACACGGCTCCAAACTATGAAGAGTGATTCTGGCGGCTGATGCCATCGGATCCTATACCAATGTTGGTGACCCGGGGGTTTCACAGACTGTACCAAAATGCTGAGGATCAGGGGGGGTATATGTATATGGTTGAATTTTCCAGGAGAAATAACAAAACGGGAGGGTGGTGGGAGATTGGGCTGAAATATGGGAGGCTACCAGGAAAAACGGGAGTGTTGGCAGGTATGCACGGCTCACACTTTGTATAACTTCAGTTGTGACCTCAGTAACTTGTTAAAATAAGTTATAGCAACATACAAATATATGTTGTCTTGACCTTTTGCCAATTACAATGTTATAGCCTTAACACTAAGGGTGTAACAGATCACGGTTGATCCGTGACCTGTACGGATCACAACCCACAGTTCGGAACACACGTGACCCGCAGATTAATAGCTTTTTTGAACTTGTAGGTTAATCCAACATTTATAACAATTGCAGAGAGATCGCCTCCTGCGTCATTCAAATCACATGTATGAAAGCATTTTGACTTCCCTGCAAAATATAATGATGACAGAAAAGGTTGTGGTGGGATCTACCTAAATGCTTGGTTAGGTTGGTGTTTGTGTCTTAGTGTTTTCTGTAACTGTTTGTTTAGCCTGCATTTATGCATTCAGTGTAAAGCTGCAAGAATAAAAATTAAAAGATCATGATCTCAACTCAAACCCATGCAACATGAATGATAAATTATAATGATTTACATATGTTTATCAATCCTTCAAAGCGCTGCATTCAAATCTGCGTTTGATCGAGAGAGATTCAGTTTTTGCACTTTTTCAGTTAGTTGCAAACAATTAAATAACACAGAAGTACTGGGATAACAGTTTATAGTTCAGATATAAACACCAATGTTTATGGTAAAGATTAAAGTCACTGTTTAATGGAACTTGACGCTGGTGAATGTTGTAGCAATTACATTGTGTTACCAATAGGCGGCGACAAACAACCATCAAAATTATGTCACTGAATAGGTTTCCAGTAATGATCCTCCTATAATGAAACATGAAGTTTGATGTGTGAATTGTTGAATCATGAATTGAAAGTAAATATAATATCTTGTACAAGATGTTAGATTTTTATATTTATCATTATCAGCAACAGCAGCAAAGATAATTTTACGTTTTTGAATATTTTCCTTTTTTCAGCCGGTTCTTTCCTGGTTTTTATTCAAATTACAAAGTTCTGTTTGTTTAAAACCAATGGATTTTGCAGTAATATTTTTGTATAAATGGAAAGCAAATTATATTTGTCTCCTCCCTTTTTTGCTGATCTGAAAAATCAACCGATCCGTGACTCAAAAACCATAGTGTGATCCGAATCGTGTACTACTTAAAGAGCCCATATTATACATGAAATAGGGTCATATTTAGGTTGTAAGGGTCTCCAACAACATTCTAATATGCATGCAAGGTCAAAAAACACTTTGATGGTCTTATAATCTGCATTTATTTTTACCTAATTATCCCAGCGACTCCCATATGATTCGTTCAGCGATTCATTTGTACCCAAACCCCTCCTCAGGGCGAAGCTAATCTGCGCTGATTGGACCGATGAAAGCCTGCTGCGATTGGTCTAAATGAGAGCCTTCAGCGCGAGACAGAGTGAAATGCCCAGCAGCTAATCAACAATATAAAAGTAGTCACAGTGCATACGCGCTTCATAGTGTAAGGTGTGGATTTTGGCTGCCAGTGGGTTTATGTAAATACAGACGATGGATTTTTAAAAAAAACAGACGACAAACTAATTTATTGAGCAAAAACTCCAAGAACTGGCGAGGAGCCCGTCACCTGCTCTTTTCACACAGACACACATACACACACACACACACACACACACACACACACACACACAAACACCTCCTCCTCCTCCTTAGAAGACACAACACCAATAGAGAGGGAGACGTCCGCGACACCTCCCTTACCACCCGCGTCCTCAGTTATATCTGCGACACCCCCCGTCCTCACTTTGTTAACGGGTCACTTTTGTTTTCACTTTCGGGTTAAGGGTGGCGTGATCGTCCTTAACCTAGAGCGGCAGTTCAGCTTGCTGAACTGGCCCTGCGCAACACACACACACACACACACACACACACACACAGGGCCGGCGCGTCCATAGCGGCGTCGGCGACACCTCCCTCACCACCCGCGTCCTCAGTTATATCCGCGAATAATTTAATCGCACATACTTACACTTGTGAAATGGGGGAAGAAACTGATCCATGATCCATGTTCTGACAGTCTTTACTGATCAACAAACTAACAAACTGATGAAGTCTTCTTTGTAAGCATGTAGTTTGCAGAAGCACTCAAACTGCTCAAGGCTGGGCTATATTGCTGAGGTTTCATCTTTGATTAGACTGTCAATAATATCCATCTGCACAGCGTGACTTCATTCGACCAGTGTCTGTGTGTGTCTCTGTGTGTGTGTGTGTCTGTTACTTTTTTCTGTTAGTGGGCGGCGCCGCAGGTTTCAAATGTCCCGGGTTTGCATGCGCAACTACTTGTGTTTCGTAGCTGCGTCATCACGAAACACATAATGACTCGTTATCAAGACGACTTGTTTGAAGCACTATGAGTCGAATCCTTTATAGATGAATCAATAGTTTTAAACACTGTACACTTACAGATTTAAGTCTTAGCTGGATATTTCACTTCACTTAGAGCTGTGTTACACACTACATGGAAGGGCATTTTCAAAAACCCATTATATGGGCTCTTTAACACGAGTTTGACTGTGGTCATGACTGACGTTGGCATACCATAAAAACTAGTCTTACAGATGATCTTTAGCTTGTTTGGTTGTGGCCCTTGATGACTGTGATGTGCAAAAATACGTTTGAAGTTGGAAGTTCATACAGTTGAAGTCAAAATAATTAGCCCTTATGTTTTTCTTTTTCAAATGTTTCCTAAATGATGTTTAAAAGAGCAAGGAATTTTTCACAGTATTTCCTATAATATTTTTTTCTTCTGGAGAAGTCTTATTTGTTTTATTTCAGCTTGAATAAAAGCAGTTTTTATTTTTAAAAAACCATTTTAAGGTCAAAATTATTATTATTAAAATAATTTTGATTGTCTACAGAACAAACCATCATTACATAATGATTTGCTTAATTACCCTAACTTGCCTAATTAACATAATTAAGCCTTTAAAAAAGCCTTTAAAAGCCTTTAACTTTAAAAGTCACTTTAAGCTGAATACTAGTATCTTGAAAAATATCTAGTAAAATATTATGAACTGTCATAATGGCATTGATAAAAGTAATTAGTTATTAGAAATGAGTTATTAAATCTATTATGCTTAGGAACCATGTGTTCAATTTTGCTGAGGCACTGATGTGGCTGCATACTACAGCTGCTTTAATGCTACAGGATATTGTCCAAATTTAATTATCGGGATTTTCTGCGTAACAATGGTTATAGAGGGGCTTTTGAAAGGGCACTGAGGCGTTTCCTGCCTTCTGATGAGAGGATGTACTATCTGAAGTGGCACGTCCTGCATATGATCACACAGTGGCCCATTTGCGCTCTGACGTCCCATAACAGCCTCATACTGCATTCCAGTAAGCTCTGTCAAAACAATCAAAGTCTTCAACAACCTCGCTTTCAAATCCTGTGATGTCACCTCTTATGGTAACCAGAATTGACTGGTCATTTTCGTGCAGACTGAATGCTGGTCATGTCAGGTTTTTGTGTGTGTAGAGTCAAGACTAATGATATTGTGTTTGTGCTTCTACAGTTTTGCCAGCCTGGTGGATGGAGGCTGTCCCGTCAGAGGAAACCCCCCACATTCTTCACAGTGGTGCTGACAGACATTGACTCAGAACGACACTTCTGCTCCTGTCTGACCTTCTTTGAAGCTGAGGTCAACCTGCAGGTGAGACTGAGGCCAGAATTTTTAATGCAAGGTCTAGGGGTCCTGGCATTCCTGCTGGTGTACAGTATTTTTTCCCCTTCTTGTTTTTCTGACCTAAAAATCATTTGTGCAATTCAGGATCTGTATGATATGAACAAAATAACCAGAGTTTTGCCTGAATCATTAGCATTTTAATTGTATTTACTTTTTACACTTCATTTTCCTTTGGCTTAGTCTTTATTTATCAAAGTTCGCCACTGCTGAATCAACCATCAACTGATCCAGCATATGTTTTACAAAGCGGATGCCCTTCCAGCTGCAACCCAGTACTGGGAAACACCAATACACACTCATTCGCATACTCACTCATATACTACGGCCATTTTTGTTTACCCAATTCACTTATACCGCATGTCTTTGAATTGTGAGGGAAACCGGAGAACCTGGAGGAAACCCACGCGAGAATATGCAAACATAGAAATGCCAACTGGCACAGCTGGGGCTCGAACTAGCGACCTTCTTGCTGTGAGTTGACAGTGCTAACCACTTAGCCACCGTGCTGCCCTTTTTACACTATTTCTAGAATTGTCCATTACACAAAATTTGGAATTTACAGACATTTGGCAGACACAAATGAACGTTTTGCCTCACTAAAGCCTGGCATTTTTGTTGTCATACAGTGGGGGAAATAAGTATTGAATACGTCACCATTTTCCTCAGAAAACATATTTCTAAAGGTGCCGTTGACTTGATATTTTTACAAGATGTTGGTACGACCAAAAATATCCATATGCAAAGAAAACAAATCTAATTATTTTACAAATGAAATTATGTGTAATAAAATGAAATGATGCAGGGAAAACATATTGAACACATGAAGAAAGGAAGGTGTAAAAAGGCAGTGAAAGCCCAGACAGCAGCTGAAATCTCTCAGTAGTTCTTTAGCAACCCTCTGCTCTTCGTCAGTGTAAATTCATATTAGCTGCTTCAGTCCAACATCTACATTAACAGGATGATAATGATGAAATCAGGATGGACATTTCAGCAAGACAATGATCCAAAACACAGCCAAGGAAACTCTCAAATGCTTTCAGAGTAAGAAAAGAAAGCTGTAGAATGGCCCAGCCAATCACCTCACTCGAATCCAATAGAAAAGATAAATGTATGTATGTATGTATATATATATATATATATATGTATGTATGTATGTATGTATGTATGTGTATATATATAAATATATATACAGTAGAAGTAGAAGTAAATATTTCCCAAATGATGTTTAACAGAGCAAGGAAATTCTCACAGTATGTCTGATAATATTTTTTCTTCTGAAGAAAGTCTTATTTGTTTTATTTCAGCTATATATATATATATGCTCAGCATAAATGAGTTCACCCCGTTTAGAAAATGAATATTTTTATCCATTTTTCAGTGAATAGGGGTAATATATATTGGTGCATTTTAACAAAACAGATTTATTAAACAGATATGTTTATTAAAATAATATTTTAGTCACAGAACATTTTTAGAAATGTAATGATAATACATTTAAATTCATGCAAAATATTGTAAAAAAATGTACAACCTACAAAATTTCAACAAAATTGTTTATATTTTTTGTTTCTCTTAATTTTTGCTATTTTTGATAATTTGTATTTAATGTTTTTCCCTAACATATTAATTTGGGCTACTAACTTTGAACCATTATTGTAAGTTATTTTGTTAGATGAGCTCCAGATTTGGCTTCGGTACTGACTAATCTAATGCAGGGGTTTTCAACCTTTTAGCACATCATGGAATTTCTTTCCATTCGCCACTGCTAATAGTCCTTACTCCATACTCGTGTGTGTAATACCCCAGTTTGTCATGGGGGCATGAATTAAATGTTCATGAGTGAAAGTGAAACTGCCGAACTGCAGTTAAAGTCTAAAAAATAAAGATGAAACACCCATCCTATAAAAAAAATATTAATTTAAATGAGAGATTTGTGGTGGGTGTACTTATATGCTGAGCACTGTATATGTGTGTATATATATATATATATATATATATATATATATATATATATATATATATATATATATATATATATATATATATATATATATATATATATATATATATATATATATAATGTGCTGTTATATTCAGTTCATAGCACTTTGGTCAACTAGTCAACTTTGTTGTTTTAAAGCGCGTTATTAATAAAATTGCATTGAAAATGTAATTGAATCGTGTGATTTAATGCAACATTGTGTCCAAATTGGAAAATTCATCCTAGAAGGAATGTATTCTTGTCGGTTACGTTTTTATAGATGCTCATGGCAGTTTATGAATTGGCAAACAATCCATATCTATTGAATCAAAATGTATCAGAGATACAGTGCTAATAAAAACGTCTGGCCGTTTGTCTTTAAAACCTCAGAAAGAGTTCTTTCAACATATCTGATGTTGTTGATCTGATCTGTTTTGTGAAAAGTGGTATTTCTAAGAGGAAGGCTATTGTTTTGGGAAAAAGGCTATTTCTAAGAATGAAGACAGCCAGTTAAAAAACGTTTATGTGATGGATGCAAACATGATGGGCCAGGAAGAGAAGAAGAAGAGCAGAAGGAGAACCTCAAAGAGTTGAAGGTGGAAGACAGCTATGTGAAGAATGCAGCTGTAATTTCTGACTTCTGCCCAGCACCCGACAGGGATCCAGTCCCAGCCGATTTCAGTGATTATGAGTCTCAAGAAACTGCTCTTGTAGAAGATTTGCAGTTGACCCACAGTGTGAGAGGAATGACATTGAGCATTTTTCCAGTACCGTTTTAAGATGTTTCAGAAGTCAACACATCCCTTTTAAGTTTATGTTCTTGACTGAGGCAATCTACTGTATTGGTAAAGTTAGTTTTATTTCTGAGACACTTTTCCCTTCCCGATACCAATTCCGATACCTGGGCTCAGGGCAGCCGATATCGAGGACTGAACCAATACTTTAATGTGTATCTGTAGAAACAGTTTTGTATACTAGTCCTGTATAAATTGACAGAATAAATTTACAGTGCATCAGACTTATCTATTAATAAGATATGAACAAATACATACAGTGAAGTAGAGTATTTTTGTTATCTGACATTTTTATTATCAGACATTCAACAGTTATATTGTTATTTATTGTGGCACTTCAGCGTATACATTTTTAAAAGTGCAACTGTACCTTATACTTAATCTAAATAGACCTTTATGGTTTCACACAACTCAGTATTTTAAGTAATATAAACGTCAAGCTTCAGCTGGCCATTCCAATGGCTTTATAAATCTGAACAGATTTTAGGGACCATACACTTAGTAACTCTGCAAATCAAGTTTCAGAGAATAATAACTAAACAATAGAGGATCACACAATGCTGTTAGGTTATTAAAGGTTAAATCAATTAGAAATAAAGCATGTGCTAACTCACTTACTATCCTTCAGCTTAATCTCTGGTTTATCAAAGGTCACCAGAGCTGAATGAACCATTAACTACTATGGCATATGTTTTATGCAGCGGATGCCCTTCCAGTCCCTACCGTGTGCTGGGAAACACCCATTCACTCTTAAATTAAACCAAATCTTCTAAAATATTAACCATTGACATGTTGCAAACAAAGTCTAAAACTAAAAAAAGTCAATGTACACTATGGAATTTTCTATGTAATATTTAATGAAATCTACAAACTAGCTCTGCAGTCTGGCAACTAGTTAAAACTAGTAAACTAGTTGAGCACAACTTATATAGTGTGTTCTAATGTTTAAGTGCCATCACTTTCCTTTCTAATGTAACAAACCAATTCATAATAGAGGTTCAGTTTCAGGCTGTTAAAAATTAGATGCTCTTCCTTTCGGAATAAATAAAGAGCAGTGAGGCCTGTCTCTAATGTATCTTTGTCCAGGACAAAAATCACATGTTTCATTTTATTCGTCCTGTAGATTTGGTTAGCCAGGTTAATTTTTTTCAATTGTTTGGCTGATCCAAGCCAATGAATATCTTCCTGTGGGCGTATGTTGATTAATGGACCTTTGTTTTTGAAGGTTTCTAAATTGCACCAGGCTGCTACAAGGACACAGGCCAAGTTTCACTCCTGGAGTGAAGTTTTAACAATGAGAATCTTATTAAAAATGATTGAAAAAAAAGTTTGAGTAAGGAAGTAAAACTTTGACTATTACTTACTTATTTAACCAAGAAAGTCCCATTGAGATAAAATATCTCTTCTACTAGGGAGTCCAGGTAAATACATAAACCCCTACTCTTTTTTCGAAGGATATCCTGGGATTTTTAACGACCACAGAGAGTCAGAACCTCGGTTTATCGTCTTATCCGAAAAACGGAGCTCACTATAAAGTCCCCTTCACTATACTGGGTGTTCGGACCCACACAGACCCACAAGACATAGGACAGAGTTATAGAAATATGCATATCACAGCACACAAAAATAATATAAACCATAATCAATTATTAAAACATGTGCACTGTATTTTAAGAAATATTTGTAAATACCGATAGATAGTACAGATATTCCATATGTAGCATATCTTTTCTTAGCTGCAAGTGCTGCACATAGCCATGTGTATTTCTTACAGACCTTGCTCCGATCAATTTAATAAGCCTTGCTAGGATCAGTATAATAGGCTTTAAACATTTCATTAACTTTTGAGGTAAACCTCTGTCTCTTTCCAACTGCTTGGACCATTTTGATTGTCAAATGCGATTATATTGTCATAGTCTTTTTTGCGAGTCATCTACTTTTGGCATCACTGAACATGTAACGTCAGTGTTTACGCTACATCCTGCTTGCTAGGTCTAATGGAACACCAGAATATTCTCATTATATCAACCATGTGTCTGATGGCACACATAGATTTCAGTGACCGCAGTTGTTCAACCCTACTCTTAGCCAAAGCAATTTGGGTTTATTTGGGGCCAAGCACTGAAGGTGCGTAGCCTCTATTGTTTACATTGGCGCTTTTATTACTTCCTCTGGCTGGGAGTCCATGGCAGCACTTAGATCATTTTGGAGGATTTTTTTTGTTGTTGTTTTAAATCAGGAATAGAATAAATGATGGTTCAGTGAGTGATCCATGTTTTATTGCAGCGTTTGTCCAATTGTTTCAATCTTAGATGTTTGGGTTAATTTTAGATGTTTGGGTTAATTTTTATTAAATAATCATAAAGATTTATTATTCATAAGTTGTCTAATTAATCATGAGAATTTGCAGATCAGGGGTTTGTACAGGGTGTTTGCAGGGTCTTAAAAAGTATTAAAAGTTGATAAATCAATTTAGAGAAATTTAAAGGTGCTGTATGCAAGTTTTTGACTCTACTAAAGCATACAATACCATAATATGTTATTAAAAATCATAGACTGTAAAATATATGGACGGAGCATCCGTGACGTCACCCATAGGTTTCTGAACACTGCAAAAGAAGCTACAAGTAGGCGCGGCCAACCGTCGCCATTTTGTTCGCGCGGCATCGCACCCACGGCGGGATACCAAACAAGGGCAAAGAGGCGGAGAGTGGGCGGAGCTACAGACGCCTGCTGGCACTTTGCTTAGACCTGGCAGACAGACTTTACTTTGGGAGAAACGCTTAATACTTTATTACCTGCGACTCGTTTGTGTTCTGACCACATGTGCTTGGCTGTACACTATATCAATAAAGTGTTTAGACTTTTAAAAACACTGCTGTAAAACATTGAGCCACTAAGCATTGTTCTTATGACGTTTTTCTACAGGAGGAAAACGCGAAATACTTCCAAACACTTCAGATATAGTGTGTGTTAGTAAATGCAAGACTATTGATGAACTCCAGCATAACACTGTATGATAACGCTTCAGATGACTGTTCTAGAGCCTACAGCTAATCAATCTGTCACATTCTGGAGTGCTTTATGGGTCTAAAGAAAAATATTAATGATAAATGATCTTAAATAAAACAAATACATTTATAGAGATGGTATACAAGTATATAACTTTACTCGCATGGGAAACGAGGCCACGTGAATGGTTTGTGAGCACAATTAAGTGCACACAGCATCCCATATCATCTGACAATTGTAAGAAGCAAGTCCAAAAGGCAGCTGACTGTGTAAAGCCACAGAACAAAACAAACAGAACAAAAATACGATGAATATGCCGAGATCAGTGGCTAATCTGCCGGATTCAGCTGAGGTGAAGTGACGGCGACCAGCGAGACCTAGCTGTCACTCAAGTGGCCACGCCCTTAATTATGCAAACTTAATATAACCTAATATAAAGGAAATGGATGAGTTATAAAAAAATTCACCCCCCTCACAGTTATCATGGAGGGTAATAATAGCTATATGAACCAAAATCGTTCTTTGTACCAGGCTGTAAACACCTTTATTTCTGTTGTAAAGTTGGCCATTCTAACAGTGGGCTCAATTGCAACTTGCTCTATTATGGAGCCAGGACTAGCGGAATTTTGATGAATTGCAGTTTCAGTTACTTCCGTCTTGGCTTCCCGAGAGAGAGCGGGAGGTTGCCGCTTGATTAAAATAAACTAATTTCAAACTGAATACAAGGTTATTTTGATTGCTAAATTGGTAGATTAGTTAGCTTGTTTTATTAAAAAAAACTTTCATTTTGACTGTTTTAAAAACAAAACAATATTTTTGGCTTATCTAGAAAATGCTTCTTGATTTAAAGGTGCTGAATGTATGTCAGTTTAGCCAATTATATTTCATCACCCCGGGTTGCCTTAGTGTAAACACAACAGGAACACACAAGAAATTTAAATACAGGCATTCAGAAGCGCAGAATAGTGCACTCACTGCACTCCAGTGAAATGGTAAGGTTTACAGTCTAATTAATACATATTAAACCTCTTAACATTATTAAATGTACATGTTGAATGACTGATATTTGTTGGCTTGCATTAAGTCACAGTTCTAAAGTTTATATTGTTTTCAAGATCTGAGGTGATCTGCTGCTAATTTCAGTAGTATGGCAATAAATATCATGTAAAATGACATTCAAACTCACATTATTAGCATTTAACACTGAATAAAGCACATATAAGGTGTACCTGAGGTGATCATTGTCAGTTTATCCTGTTGTTGACCTGTGAGAAATAGAAGCTGATTCTAAAATAGAAATATAAATTTCAGGTGTTGGTTTGGACAAAAACTCCTTTTAGTTTGGAAAATATTTCCTCTATCGTGTGCTATTGCTTTTAGTTAGAAAATGGTTCAAATCAGCTTTAAGGCTCGATAGTCAGACACACTTACATCAATCTGGCAGCCTGTGCTTGTGTGGACTCATCAGAGGAGGAGCCGAGTGAAAATGTGTTTTGATCCAGGAGTGCAATACCTAGTTCAACCACTGGGTGTCAAACTTATATACTGAATCTTTAAGGCCCTTAAAAAGTATTGGAAAACGCTATTTTACAGGGTATTACATTTTGTTGAATGATTGATTATGCAATATATAGTGATATGCTAAAGTTTTAGCAAAAATGCTAAAGTTTTCTGAAATTCTAAAATATGGAATCAGAAAATCGCATGAAAATCAAGATCAGTGTCGTTATATATGAATGCGTTGAGTTGTATCAAATTGGAGTCTAAAGTTATATTAATTCGTTTAGAGAGTTTGCTAAAGCCCCACATAAAGTTTTTTTTATTGTTTCATTTTCCTCTGAGCATAGTCCGGTAAATAGTTGTCTTGTGCTTTATTCGCACCCTTCTGAATTATATTGCATTGAAAAGGAGTTATTATAAGCTAAGACTCTTTAGTTGTGTTTTCTTATAATCAGTGTTTGCTAAATATACAGTAAGTTCAATTGTTTCTAATCAATGTTATAGGTTGAAATCTAAAGTGGCAATGAGGTCTTAAAATATATGGAAAGAGTCATAAAACAGGTCTTAAAAGGTATTGAATTTAATCTTTGATTCCTGTAACATGAAGTCAGATTAGCCGACTATCTAGTTAAGTTTCAGTTTAGTTTGCACCAATTCTGGGTTTGGTATTGACCTTATTCTTTATATAAGAACAGCCATTGGAATTGTTTTTGGGTTCGACACTTCCGCTCTCATTTATTGATTCTTAAACATTAAAAACACCTGGTTATGCTGCTTCATGTTGCAAACTGATAATGTCTTATTATATTTTTCTTCTTTTTATGTGGAAGTCATGAACACAGTTGTTTGTGGAGCAAGTAGTTTGACTGTTTTCTGCCGTTTATTATTCCTATTCATTTCTCCCATAGGCAACTGAATTGAAAGTTCTAAAACAAATGCAAAAATGAGCACACTTCCGCACCGCAGAATAAGGTATTTGCTATTTGTTGCCACGGGATCTTACACTTCCATGGTTTCTTACATACGTTTTGGTTTAGAGATTTGCAGACCAAGATTCGACCAATCAACTGTGAGCAAAGTGAAACTTTTGTGATGCAATAAAGCCACTCCTCCCATTTCTCTTGCTGCAAATTAAAACTAGATCTAAGTTAAAGGGTGATCGAAGCTGTGTTATAAGTTGCCACTAACTATTAGAACAAAGCAGACTCTGGCTAGTTTTAGATTCAACCTGAAAATGTATTTACTCTCAGTTACACTTTAAAATTGTGTTTTTTGTTTACATTACTTCTAACTCTATTTATTCGTAGCATGTGCTATGTTAAATATGTGTGATTTACACTAATGTAACATGTGATCTTGTAAGATGATGCTGCGTTGCTTCAGACCAATGCAGATTCACTAAATGGAATGTTGTCAAACAACTCCGCTACTTGCTGGAAAAATAGAGAGCCACTGGAAAAGTTACATGGCATCATACATAGCTGAGCTACCCACAAGCTACTGAAAAAAGCAACTAAGCTAGTAGCTGAGCTGCGTGCAGCTAGCTACTCCCAAACACTGCTTTTAAGATTTCACTATAAGGCACTTCCAAGTATCATCAAGTCACACATTAAATAAAAATGCTGCTTGACTTATTCAATTACTTATTAAAAGGGGACCTATTATGCCCCTTTTAACAATATGAAAAAATAAATCTAGAAAAGAGGTTTAAAAAGAGGGCAGAGCTACAAAAGCCTATGCTTTAGCTTTGCAGCAGATTTAAAAACAGGATTAATGTTATCTCCGTAAAAAAGTAAACATGTCAAAAGAAGTGGCTTAGAAAATGGTTATCTATGGAGACTGCAGTGTTCATTTGTCTGTCCTAAAACTCCACATTTAAAATGCCTTACAGTCACTCATAGATATTTACATTAGATGTTGCCTACGCTATTGTTGTCTTGGAAGGAACACGTCAATAGAGCCGCCATTTTAGTGAGGGGTATAGTGCTCCTTTCAAATGAATGTGGGACCAAGGTGCAGTGGAGGACTGGCCATCCAGAGCCAGAGATATACAGATATATACATATATCTATGGGACTGGGAGTTTTCCCAGTGGTCAGTGTGCAAATATTATAATTTTACATCACTTTTCTACATCGATGGATCAGCGTGTGTTTGTGTGCATGGAAATGTATTATCTCCCTCCCTGTTAAATCTGATCTAATCCATGTCCTGAAATACACCCCCTCTCCTGCTTTCACTTCTCATTCTAACGGAGGGAGCGATTCGTTTGTGAAAGAATCACCGTTATGAGCGACTCGTAGAGACTGTATTATCATCAATAACGTTACTTGTTTAACACAAAAGTTCGTAACATACGAAAACATAAAAAACTAAATCTTACCTGTGAAATGTTCTGCCTCTGTGCTTTGTTTTCTTTGTTCGCTCTTTACTAGACCCATACAGAGCGCTAAAGTCCAGCATCTTCTGATTGGTGGTTGAATGACATTTGTCCTGGGAGCACTGTACAAATGTGGCGGCGCTATTGACACATGCTCAGGGCCCAATGCAGTATATGCCTATGATAGTCACTGACATTACCCTCAGCAGGTACAGCGAAAACTCTAATGGTGGACAGCTGCTTCTCACTCATGCTAATGAGCTGTATATGCTAATGAGGCAGAGATCATCACTCATGGGCAGGGCTTTCCCTTTCTGATGTCGTGTACAAAGGGAGAGTGTCAATTAAACCATTTCTGCAGACTGTGTGATTATAAAAAATAGAATTATTACATTTTTACGATTAGAGGCTGGCTAAATTAGCACACTGTTGTCGCACAACTGTGTTTAAACCTTTATAAAAGTGATTTCTGCATAATAGGCCCCCTTTAAATTAGCCGAACCACACAATTCTTGACATTTTTTGGACAACCTAATTGTTTTAAGTTCAATCCACTAACTTAAGTCAACGCCAACAACATGGAGGAATTTTTTGGAAACCAGCATTTTTTTTTACCTGTGGAATTGACGTAAGAATCACTAGGAAAACCGGTTCATCACATCCTGGCATTCCTGGTCTATTGAGACTGGCATCCTAGTACCGGCAGTGTGGCATTTCATGTAATTAACCGAATTCATCAGTCAGGATGTGGTGGTCATCATGACCAGAACAAAGCATTTCAATGTCGTGAATCACGTTAATTTGTTAAGCAGACTACTAACTGTTTAAATGCCTTAAAGGTTAATTGTTTTCTTTAGCAGATTCACTATGAATCAACCATTTTACCACAAGCATCTACATGAGCACAAGCATGCAGACTTACTGTCAACTTCCTGTTGCTTTACTGGACTCAATACAAATAAACCAGCTCAGGCGTGATTACAAAAAAATGTGTAATTGAATAGTCAATAAAAGCAGGAATTCCTTGCCATTTAGATGCTGGTGCTTCCAGAAAGTTACAAAACCGTTTGGCAGGAACGTGAATTCGTCATGTCTTTAAGCTTTGATGACCCCCAGCTGGAATCAAATATGCGTCCACTGTCTCTCTATCACTTTCTGTCTCTCTCTTTCTTAGTGAGACTGTTAATCTTCTTTATTTGTGTTGCGTCCTTTACTACTGAGACTCGTGGGAGATTAAGAGAGAAGGCCACCCATGAAGAGTACTTTGCAGTGTCATCGGGCGCATTAATACTGAAGCATTATTTTTTATCGCTAGCTAATTTCTCCAGAGATCTGTCTGCTTCTGTCTCAGCTTCTCTGTTTGTGTTTGATACACTTATCCAGAGGTTTCTAATGATGGGTGTCTTCTTTCATCACATGACCATGATAGGACATTATCTCAAGCTGGGACTGTCTATTTTTTTTGTTTTATACTGATTTATTTTGAAGTGACTGAATGATATGGGGTCTCCTAAGAGCGTACGGCTCTGTTGAAATTAGCACATATATTCCCAATATTTTATTGTTTTATTATTCCACATATTTTATTAATGCGTAATATGCATGAATGTGTGTGTTGTCATGCATATTACAGGTCAATAAAATTGGGTTTTGGTCTCACATTGTTTTAAGATACAAATTGTGTGGTTAAAAAAACCATAAACGGTGACTTTTGCCTCATTAAATTTGCTTTCACTATTAGCTTAGCTTAGCATAATTCATTGAATCGGATCGGACCATTAGCTTTTTCGTGACCTTTGCCTCAATAAATTTGCTTTCACTATTAGCTTAGCTTAGCATAATACATTTAATCGGACTGGACCATTAGCTTTTTCTCTACTTTTCCCTTAATAAATTTGCTCTCACTATTAGCTTAGCTTAGCATAATTCATTGAATCGGATTGGACCATTAGCTTTTTCTCGACTTTTGCCTCAATAAATTTGCTCTAACTATTAGCTTAGCTCAGCATAATTCATTGAATCGGATTGGACCATTAGTTTTTTCTCGACTTTTGCCTTAATAAATTTGCTCTAACTATTAGCTTAGCTTAGCATAATTTATTGAATCGGATTGGACCATTAGCTTTTTCTCGACTTTTGCCTCAATAAATTTGCTCTAACTATTAGCTTAGCTCAGCATAATTCATTGAATCGGATTGGACCATTAGCTTTTTCTCGACTTTTGCCTTAATTAATTTGCTCTCACTATTAGCTTAGCTCAGCATAATTCATTTAATCGGATTGGACCATTAGCTTTTTAGCGACTTTTGCCTCAATAAATTTGCTCTCACTATTAGATTAGCTTAGCATAATTCATTGAATCGGATTGGACCATTAGCTTATTCGTGACTTCAATAAATTTTCTGTCACTATAGCTTAGCTTAGCATAATTTATTGAATCGGATTGGACCATTAGCTTTTCGTGACTTTTGCTTCAATAAATTGCTGTTCATTATTAGGAACACTCCATCTTTTTTTCCAAAAAGGTTCATTTTACAAGTCTCCTAGAGTTAAGCCCTGCTCACACTGTGAGATTTCAGCCACGATTTTGTCATCTGAGACAAATTTTAGAAATCCTAAAAGATCCCTGAAATCCTAGGCTAAAATCGTGTTTTTCTTCGATGAAGTTCTGGCAGTGTCAGAAGATTTCAGACACTTTCCTGCAGAGTGACAACAGCTGCGATGAGCGTCAATCCAAGAACCAATAGGAGCTCCGAATCTGAAGATTCGGGGGGACAGGGGGGAAATGTCAAAACAGTTTTTTTTCTTCCTGGTTTTATTATTGAGACACACTGAGTGCTAAAAAATTGCCGCTACAGATTGTTTACGTTTGCTGTGAGGAATCATTTCAGGACACGGGATAGTGAAGATGTCGTGGATGGATGACGGATGGATTCTGTCATCTTTAGCACGTCTTCATTGTCGTTCAGTCTGACTTCATGACACCTGAGATCTTACAGTGTGACATGGGAGCCATGTTCGTGCAGTCTGACATGCTACAATCAATAGTTCAGGACTATAAAAAATTGCACAGTGTGAGCCGGACTTTAGTTAGTTGACTTAAACCAGTTTTGATGCCATACAGCCGATTTCTTGTTCTGGTGTGGGAAACTATTAGCTTAGCTTAGCATAATTAATTTAATCCGATTGGACCGATTAGCTTTTTGTGACTTTTGGCTCAATAAATTTGCTCTTTATCAATAGTTATTAATGTAGTAGTTAGGTTTATTAAGGATGCAGAATAAGATCATACAGATTATGTACTTTATATGCACTAATAAAACAGGCTGTATCTTAAAGGAACACTCTACTTTTTTTTCAATAAGGCTAATTTTAACTAGACTCCTAGAGTTAGTCAGTTGACATACCATTTTTGAAGCCATTCTGGCAGGGTCACTATTAGCTTAGCTTAGCATAATTCATTGAATCAGATTGGACCATTAGCTTTTCGTTCAAAAAATTAAAACTTTTGATAGTTTTGCCTAAATTTCTCATTTAAAAATGGTTTAAGTCGATCCTTTAACTCTAGGAGGCCTGTAAAATGAGCCTTTTTTCAAAAAGACTGAATGTTCCCTAGTTAATAGTGAGAATTGGTACTTTCACTAAAGTGTTATTTTTTTAAGCTCTGGATTGTTTCATACAAACCATATGAAAAATCCTTACAAAGTGATTCAGAAATTTAAATGCATATTCTAAGAAAATTACAATATTTTCTGATCTTAGATATACATTTACATAATGTTAGGACACTTTAAAGGGGAGCTGTTATGCAAAAAAAATATTTTTATTATTCATTTAAAGGGTTTAAAAGTAGTTGTGTGGCAACAGTCTGTGAATATAACCAGCCTTAAATGGTACACATTTATTTTTTATAATCACGCTTCATAAAAACAGTTTGCAGAAACTCTTGGATTGACATGCTAACTTTGGGGAAAGCCCCACCCATTGGAGACAGTCTCACCCTCATTAGCATAGGATGTTAGTCTTGTTTTGCATCTGCTGACACTTAAAGAGCCCATATTATGGGTTTTTGAAAATACTCTTCCCTATAGTGTGTCACACAGCTCTAAATGAAGTGAAATGTCCAGCTAAGGCTTAAAACGAGGTTTGGGAACAAATTAATCGCTGAATGATTCATATGGGAGTCGCTGGGATAATTAGGTAAAAATAAATGCAGATTATAAGACCATGAAAGTGTTTTTTGACCTTGCATGCATATTAGACTGTTGTTGGAGACCCTTACAACCTAAATATGACCCTATTTCATGTATAATAGGGGCTCTTTAAGCATTTGTAGCTCCGCCCTCTTTTATGAAGAGCACAATCTGATTAACATTTAAATCGACAGACACCGCAATGGCACAATTAGGATCAAAGCTTAAACGGGGCAGTTTCAAAGAGACATAAAACATTTATTTTGAGCTGAATCTTCACATACACTTATTTTACACATATTCTACATCCTGTAAAAAGAGACATAATAGCTCCCCTTTAAAAGGTCACATGACCTGCTCTCTAAATGAGTATGTACATTTGGAAGCATGTTAGGCTATTTGTGTTAGTCCTACTTAATTTCAAATTAAAATCCATACCATCCAAACATATCATACATATCCATAGAGGATATAATATTACCTCCAGTCCATCAGTCACTATTTATGTGCTTGCTTTAATGCATTCATTATTTTTTAACACATCTGCAGGGACAAAGCGTTTTAGGTGTTGTGTACTTGCCTAAAGCTACGCCGTTTAATGTAAAAGTCGTGACGCACAGAAAGGCATTTTTTCTTTTATCAGATTGGAAGAGGCAGCACTGGAATGTATTTTTCCTCATAATTGAACCAAATCCTCCCAATAAGCTTGAAATGTGTTTCCCATCTGTGGGGGTATTTTAATCCTGCGCTCCCACTGATAAGACGCGGTGGATCTTGTGGCATGTTTTCACTGTCTGAGCAAATGAAACGGGCTCCAGCGCAGGGGGTTAGACGAGAGGTGGGCATCATTATGAGCTCGCAGGCCTGACGCAGACTCCAAGCACACAATTAGAAGCAGATTGCGAGCTGCGGGAGGCCAAAAGCTCATCTTATCGATGGATGATAATGAAGTCTCCTTTATATGTCATATGAAATGTATCTGATTGCTCTTTCTCTTTAAAGGTCAGCGACAGGAGGCTAGAATAATTTGTTTAAAAAAATAAGAAAACCAAAATGCTGTAGTATGTTTTTACACTAGAATGTCTTGTATGTTTTAGGGTTGTACAGTTTACCGGTACTATGGTAGTATTGTGATACTATGGCTCCAAAATACTGACTGTGCCACTATCATTTTTAAATGGTAGCATCATCATTAACAGTCCATATCTAATGTTGCACAACATGGAAAAGTAACTAAGATCCTCACACGTTTGTGCAACAAACAATTTTTTTAATAGTCTGTGGAGCCCTTTAAGTTTGCAAAACTGTGTAGAATTCTTGCCTGTTATGGTAGCCTATTGCACATTTTCTGACGCTTCAGTTCGAATCTAAACCAGTTTTTTTCCTGTCAATATGATTTAGTAGCTACAACAACCGCAACAATCTTTTAAAAAGAATTACTCACAAATGGAAATTTTGAATTACTTTGGATTCTTACCTGACACGACTGAAAAAAACAATCGATAAAAAACCCAAAATAGCAACAGGAAACATCGAAAAAAATGGACCACTTCATATAGGCTAATTTTCTCTAAAAAAGGCTTTTTTTAATAACTAATTTCATTTGGTATAATTTGTATCTTTATTATGTACTCGACTGGTCAGTTATCTACAAATAAACAAATCAAACTAAGTGTGGTTTATTTATGAACTAATTTCGAGAGGATCACGTGCTTATGATCCACACGGCTGGCTCCTCATTAGCTCCGTAATCTGACCCATTAGATGATTACGGAAGCATTATAAATAACCAGAGTTTTTCACTCCAGTTATCTTCGTCTTGAAGCTTCCCCCTCCTTCCACCCCTACTTCCTCCCTCTTTTTTCCGATAGGGCGACACGGTGGCCCAGTGGCTAGCACTGTTGCCTCACAGCAAGATCACCGCTGGTCCAACCTCCTATCAGGCTGGTTGGTGTTTCTGTGCGGACTTTACATGTTCTCCCCGTGTTCGCGTGGGTTTCCCCCGGGTACCCCTGTTTCCTCCCACCGTCCAAAAACATATACCATAGCAATAGATTAAACCAAATTATCACCGAAAACAACCCTAGTTTACACTTCTCACGCGGCGACAAGCAGGGGAGTTCTCGAGACCTACCTGAGCTCGAACTCCCCTCTCGCCCTTCCAGCGGGAGGGAGCCCCGGGCTCGAGGATATTACGAGCTCAGGGCTCTCTCCCGGGACAGCATGCCAAATACGCTTTATTGATTATCTGCTAAGTGTGAACTCTTGAATACATTTTAGGTGAAGTGACGTTTTTTTTAATAATATAGGAATTATGAATTCAATTCAATTTTATTACAACTTTAAAAAATATAGTATTTCTGACAATTTTCTTTATTTCATAGATTTGAGTTATGAATTACAGTATCGCAATACTACTTGGTATCACGATACTTCAGCTGGTATCGTATCGTAACAAGAAGTAACGGTATCGTGACAACCCTAGTATGTTTTATTTGATTTAATATTATATCCTTTATTTCAGACTTTTAGTCCATATTCACAAAGATAATTACAAAATAGGGTTAGATAATTATTTATTGCTGTTATATTTATTTTAGTCTTTTACAGTGGTTTATTAAAGACATTATAAAATAACTAAAATGTTAGGTCGCACTTTATTTTGATGGACCGTTTGTTGAATTTAAGTTACATTAGCTACATGCCAGCTAATTCTCATTAGAATATAAGTAGACTGTTAGGTTGGGATTAGGGTGTAAGTTGACATGTACTTACAAAGTTTCTTATAGTCAGTTAAATGTCTGTCGAAGGAGCAGTATCAACAGATATTAAGCAGACAGTCTACTAATACTCAAATGGACCATCAAAATAGTGTTACCAATTTTTTTTTTAAACATTCATATTGCAGTCCCAAATATTAATTTATAGCCCCAGTAGTTTTAACTTTACATATTTATACTTTGACACTTTCTTTTGCTGGCATCTGCAACTCTCTTATGGTCATCCACTGAAGCTAAGCAGGGCTGTGCCCGGTCAGTACCTGGATGGGAGGCCACATAGAAAAGCTAGGTTGCTGCCGGAAGTGGTGTTAGTAAGGCCAGCAGGGGGCACTCAACCTGCGGGCTGTGTGGGTCCTAACGCCCCAGTATAGTGAAGAGGACTCTATACTGCTCCATCTTTCGGATGAGACATTAAACCGAGGTTCTAACTCATTGTGGTCTTTAAAAATCCCTGGATGTCCTTCGAAAAAGAGTAGGGGTTTAACCCTGGCATCCTGGCCAAATTTGCCCATTGGCCTCTGTCCACCAAGGCCTCCTAATATCCCATATCACAATTGGCTTCATTACTCTGTCTCCTCTCCACAAATTATTATTATTATTATTATTAGTAGTAGTAGTAGTAGCAGCAGTAGTAGTAGTAGTAGTAGTAGTAGTATTAGTCTTTCGAGCCACTTGGTTTTACTCATTTGTCTAAAATAAGCGAGTTACTTGGTAATTTTAATTGTAGTACAATTTAATATGGTATTTCTTTTTACATAAATGTGTCATGCTTAATATTAAGCATCATTTCGCCCAAAACTTGCTTTCCTAAAATATGCATAATACAAAATATACAGAAAAAGTAGACTTTACTTTTGTACTGTATGTTTAGATTGATGCTGTCAATAAAATGTAGCATTTCATTTTTGACTTGTATCTGGATATAAAATAAGTCATACATTTTTTTAAATATTCGATAAAATATTGGTAACAATCAGAGCTTGATATTAACTTTTTGATCACCAGCTGCTGTGGCTAGTAGTTTTCCAACGTTACTGGCCACTCGCCATTTTCACTAGCCACAATTTTGTTGTTGGGAAAATATATTTTATATGCATAAATTTGACGTTGGCATGCTGAATTAGCAATACGTTTTATTTGACTTTTTAGGGCTCAACACTAAGAATTTACCTTATTTTTTCTGGCCACATCAAAACTAATTATTTCCTTGCCACAAATTTTAAATAATTTATCGAAACAAACAAAATATAACTTTTTATTCAACAAAAATATTCTTAAAAAAACATTTAAAAAAATATTCTCATGTATCTAGAACTATGCACAGCAGTCTGTCCAGGCTAAAGGTCCCAGATCACCAGTTACTATACTATAGATAAATGGAGAGTTCATCTCCTATTAAAGCAATGTTATTGTAAAGGATGATAAATAAACCAGCAAAAGAAAGCCGGTGGAAAACATTCCATGTGCAATAATGAAAGGATAATCGCGTGAACACGGTTAATGTTAGGCTCATTAATAATTTGTTCATAGTATGGTTAATGTGAAAGCGGCATCTGCTGCCGCTTACAAAAAATCTTGAGCTTAAAAAATAATTTTCAACCAGCCAAATTGGCTAGTGGGGATGTCTGTCTAACCCGCCACATGTGAAACCTACCCGCATGTAGATTTCAATGTTAATGTCAAGCCCTGTTAACAATTTATCCAAATTTCAAATGAAAACAGTATGAAATTAGAGCATTTATTTGAATAAGATCACAAATTCCAATTGCTGTTTTCCTGCATCTTGGCATCCACCCTGTCTTATTTCTTTTTAAATTACGCCATTTGTGGTGTAAAAAAACTTTCTTTTAATCACATTTCAGAAATTCTCAATGGGGTTCAGATCTGGAAACTGGGCGGGTCATGATAGGGTTTTGCTGTGGTGCACCTTCAAGGGATAATTCACCAGCCCCCACCCCCCCCCCCCACCCCCACCCACCCCCCCCCAAAAAAAAAAGTATTTACTCACCATTTAGTCACCCTCATGTGGTTTCAAACCTTTGCGAGTTTTTCGTTTTTCTTTTTTTGAACACAAAGTAAGTTATTTTTAAAAAAAATGTTAAAAACCTGTAACATCAACTTCCATAGTAGGAAACACAAATAATATGTGAGTCAGTATTTACAGGTTTCCAACATTTTTTCAAAATAACTTGTGTTCAACAAAAAAATAGAAACTCAAACAGGTTTGGAATAAGTAAGGGGTGAATAAATGATGACAATTTTCAGTTTTGGGTGAACTGTTGCTTTAATTGCCATGGCCACCTAGCATTAGGAACATTTTTCACTGAGAATTTTTTTATTATTAGAAGAAAGTATTGTCCCAAGAAAACTTTGAACATGGGTGTAGTCATACATTCTACTCAAAAGCTGATTAATTCATATTCTATTTATGAATCCAGTTTTGAATAGCACATGGTCATCTAATAGTTAAACAGAGGTCTGGGGAGGCCCACCAATCATAGTGACTCAGATCCTCTGTGATGATGATTTAGAGGTGCTTCGGTAAGCCTGGAATCAGGCAGATCAATCTTTGTAAGGAATCTGGTAATTTATTTAAATTTTTTTGGAAAAGACAAGGTTAGTTCAGGTTGTGAACTCAGACTCATAGGAATTATGTGCGTCAGCCTACATTTTTGCGAAACCCTAATAATGTACTTTAACATGTGTTTGACTGCAGTTTTGATGTAAAATGAATGCTATCATTGCTATGGGGCAGTATGATGCCACAAGCTTTTGTTCCCTTTTACACTAATAATATATACAGGGACATAAAATCTGACAAAAAAGGATGCACAAACCAACAAAAATAAATAGCACAAACACCTTGACGGTGTCTATTGTTGGTAATCGAATTCTTTTGCCTCACCTTTCTCTGTATACTATTTCTTGGTGTGGTGAATTTACTCGTTAGCTCACTTTGTATGGTGTTGTACTTGTGATGCAGAGTGGGTTCAAGTCTGGTGAAGCATGGCTCCACTAAGGAGATAAAATCAAGTTAACTTACTTGGTTGCTTTACGCTATTGGTTAGTTTTAGGGTTGTATGACAAGACCTGCCTTCTTGAGGATGTGTAGAAGAAGGATGTGTATCTGAAACATTCAACAAAAGGTATATCGCAAGTAACGTAATTTAGTTTCGCAAAAATGTAGACAGCACCCTCTAGTGGATTTACGTATCATCTGTAATGTGCTAGGAAACATACCCGGTGCAATGTAATTTACATTTAACAAAAATGTTGGCATGCATTTCTACAGAGCCCCTAAAGTGATGTGGTGTAAAAGAATAATAATAAAGACTTTCGCTTGCACAGGCGATTTTGTCATGTAGTGCATACATCACATGCATAAATCCCGCCATGGACATTACATTAAGATGCCTAAAGGTTTGAAAAAGCCTATATATCAAAAGAAGATTGAGAAATGAGAACCTTTCTGTCATAAACTATAGTAAAACAGCTTGTCAAAAGCTGCGAACAGATTACATACAGGAATAGAGAAAAGAGCACTCTTTAATTATTAGCTGTTAGTCAGCGCCCGCGTTTTTTTCCTGGTCATTGCGCATTTGCCGTGTGCTGTTAAATGCAGACGATCGGATACGAGTCACTTTTAAAAGATGATGTAACAGTTAAGCAGGTCATCAATAAATGGTCATCAAAAAATCGGATACAGTCACAAAATCAGAATTGACCATCAAGATCTGCAGTGTATGCAGCCTTTGACTCATTCAGTTTTCATATGCAGTTTGTGACCTGCTACATCTTGGCCTGAATTTATAGTTTATCATCGATTAAATCCTCCCGCTGTCTCATAAACTCAGTTTGGGTTGAACACGGTGTAATTAATATGATTTGTTTTTTCGCCGATTGCATCTTTTGGACGCGATTATTTCGGAAATTGAATTTTTCCAAATACTCACGTGGAGCCAATTTACACTAATAGTAGGACTTGTAATGCGAGCCAAGATGAATTCCGAAAGCATCTCAGCCTTTGGGAAAAGACCCACACACACACACGAAAACCTTGCCAATTTCCAAAATCAGACTCTATAAATAGATCTGCACCTCAATTCTGCTCCTAGTTTTCTTCGTGGTTCCATAACACCCAGCATGGTCACTCCTTTATTCGGGATTAACTTTCTCCATGCTTTTGCGACACTAACTCTGTCAACACGCCATCACGCTTTGCTCTGATAGGTATGCGGGACCCCCTAATTTAATTTGCTCCTGTTATCGTTGCTGAAAAGAAGGCAGCGCTGACCTCGTGACCATTATCATATTTGATGTATCTGGGGTTTTTTTTGTGGAGGAAACCGGATTGAGCCTGTATACGGAGCGGGAGTCACTTTATACACACTAAGCTTGTCCACATAAGCTGCGGCTTTATCAGTGATTCTGAGAACATGTAATCGTGTGATCTTTATGCGTTATTTTGCAGCGCTCTCTCAACTCCTCAACTCAGATATTTATCAGTGGTGAATAACAAAGAATTAAGAAACTTATCCCCGAATTCCCCTATCTGACAATTTGTCCATGTTCACCAGGGGACAATGAGCTGAGGATTTTGCCGCTCTTTTTTCCCCGTTTGTCAGGCAGTAAACAAGCCTGAGATCAATGCGAATTGAAAAAGGGTTCCACAATATATCATTTCAGCATTGACATTGCAATGTGCGGATCAAAGGAGAGGCAAGTCTGGATTATAGTTGAGCAGCGCCACAGTTCAGGACACATTGCAAAGTTTTACCATAGAAGAGTCAAAGTTTATCATCTGCATGTGTTTTAAGACATGTGACTGTGTGAGCATTTCAAGAAAATTTGAAGAGTGGGAACAATCTGTGTGTCCGTCCGTCTGTCCATTTTTCCATCTATATTTGTGCTACAAAATTACACACTTTTATGTTGCATAATTAACCCTCTGGGGTCTGAGGTGATTTTGGGGCCCCTAAGATGTTTTGACATGCCCTGACATTTGTGCTTATTTCAGCTACTTATTACATTGTATTGGCCAACATGTTTTTTTTGTATTCAGCACAAACTGTGCTACAATAACATGTGAGAATCATTGATGTACAGTTGAAGTCAGAATTATTAGCCCCCCTGTTTATTTTTTCCCCAATTTCTGTTTTACGGAGAGCAGATTTTTTTCAACACATTTGTAAACACAATAGTTTTAATAACTGATTTATCTTTGCCATGATGACAGTAAATAATATTTGACTAGATATTTTTCAAGACACTTCTATACAGCTTAAAGTGACATTTAAACGCTTAGCAAGGTTAATAAGTTTAACTAGGCAGGTTAGGGTAATTAGGCAAGTTATTGTATATCGATGGTTTGTTCTGTAGACTATCGAAAAAAATATATAGCTTAAAGGGGCTAATAATTTTGTAAAAATGTGAATCACAAAATACGGAAAACTGCTAATTTATGGATATTTTTTTGTGTATAACATGAATTTACTTTGGACAGAAAAAGCCTTATTGTTGTTTGGAGTTTATTATATATATATATATATATATATATATATATATATATATATATATATATATATATATATATATATATATATATATATATATTTATAAAAAAAAAAATTCTAATAAATATGCTGATTTAAGACATTATGACTGAATCTGACCCAGATGCAGATTCTTCCAGAATCTGGCCCAAAACCATATATCAAAAGATTGTTCAGTACATGAGATGTATCTCAGCCATATGGAATTTGGTTTAGCTCAGATTTCCTAAATTAGTTTTTACTTTTTTTCCCTATTTCAGGGCTCAAAAACGCTGGAGGCAGATGGGGATGGAGAAGAGGAAGAGGAGGAAAATGGTTTGATCCAGCCTGCTGAAATCTTCACACCCAAAAGTTTGATTCTCGTTTCCAGACTGGATTATCCAGAAATATTTAGGGTAATCTTAAATCAATCAATCAATCAATCAATCAATCAATCAATCAATCAATCAATCAATCAATCTATCTATCTATCTATCTATCTATCTATCTATCTATCTATCTATCTATCTATCTATCTATCTATCTATCTATCTATCTATCTATCTATCTATCTATCTATCTATCTATCTATCTATCTATCTATCTATCTATCTATCTATCTATCTATCTATCCATCTATTCATCCATCCATTGTTGGGTCTATCTATCTGTCTGTCTGTCTCTCTGTCTCTCTGTCTGTCTGTCTGTCTGTCTCTCTGTCTGTCCATCCATCAATCCAACTATCAACCCATCCATCCATCCATCCATTTATCCATCACTTTATGTAATGTTCTCTCTGCTGTTCTCTCGGTCTGTCATCTGTCCTTCCATCCATCCATCTACAAAGCTACAAATGTACACTTTTTATATAACAATAGAACCATTAATGATAAAAAGGTCCTGTTTTGGGTTAATTTGAGTGGTTTTACATGGATCATACGAGTGCTAGAAATCTTTAAAAATGCTTGAATTTTAAATCACTCTTTTCAAGGTTTAAAAAGTGCTTAGATTTTGCATAAAGTGCTTGAAAATGTTATTGTTTTGCCTTTTTATAATATTTTATCTATATAAATCTATATTATCTATATAATAATAATTAGCCATTTAAATAAATAAACAGAAATCTCTTTGCTTTTGCATGAAATTAATAAATATTGCTCATAAATATACTTGTAAGATGAAAGAAGACATATTTAAGATGCAAGTAAATGACATTTGAATAAGTAAATGAAAGTAATTCAATGTTGTGCTTGGGGCAAACATGTCATCAAAATATTTCCTTACTGCACCATGCTATGCTATACTATACTATACTATACTATACTATACTATACTATACTATACTATACTATACTATGCTATGCTATGCTATGCTATGCTATATTATACTATACTATACTATACTATACTATACTATACTATACTGTACAGTAAAATAACGTTTAGCATCAGATATCATGTGATAAAGTGTGTAGATGTATATAAATATGTAATTTGCTAAACTAGTAAAATACTGGAAAAGTTTTAAAATACATCTGAAAATAACTTAAATTTGACTTGGGAGAAAAAGTGTAAGGACCTGGGGCCTCAACGCTGTATCAACCCTGCGTACGCACAAAAACATTGCGTACGCCAGATTTCACGCTCACGTTTGGATTTAATAACGATGAAATGAACGTGAGAATGTGCGTTGGTCCACGCCAACTTCATGTCTGGCATACGTGTATTTCTTGTGTGTCTTTGTTTTATTTCCATAGCGAATCCTAGAGGCAATTGTGTTAAATTGCACACTATAAAGTATCTTTGAGCCGTGCAATGGCAGCTGTATGGGACGGGATCATCAGCATGTCTAGCAGGTATATAAGGTTTCCAAACCATACAGTTGACCAGCCAAACATTTGCAGCGATCGCCGGTTTTCCCAGTGTAATCGGAGCGATCGACTGCACGCACATTGCTATAAAGCTGCCATCTGAAGACGAATTTGCTTACGTGAATCGGAAAAATTTCCTTTCAATAAATGTGCAAATAATATGTGATGCTCAAATGCGCTTAACATAATCCACACACTTATTAATGATTCCTACTTGTCTTCCTCGTGATGAAGAGTAGGCAAAATCTGATATGTAATGGGGAAAAAAGAAGATTGAGTTCATCAGTCGCTGGATTCAAACCGAGTTCATGATTGATAGTGTCAAAACATGCTGCCATGCGCTTTACGGGCTACACTACTAACGCTGCTGATATCATCTCTCTTTTGTTATTTTATTTCTGCCAATCAAACACTACAAAATTTTACACCTTTACATCTGACTATTTCTTTTTTAATTTACTCACAGTGCGCTGTTCAGACCCCACTGCGTTAACCACATCAGCTAAACTCTCCCACATTTTCTCCCACCACCTAAAGGAGCACCTCCAATTCACATCCTGTTCAAAGTTTCTCTTCTTGCTTGATTTTGCCATTGCTTTTTTATTTGGTTTTGCCAAAGTAGAGTCATTTCCATATTTATTAGGGGGAGGAGGCAAGGAGGGGTTTTGCGCTCGTTCACGTGCGCTCAGTTTCACGTTAATTCGGATGTACAAAGAGAATATGCGTGGGATTCAGCGTACCCACTGTTTCATACATCTCAATTTTTTACTTTTACTGCGTACGCACATTTACAGCTTTGTGCGTATGCAATGTTTTAATATGAATTCAATGCAAGTCTTGGTACATGAGGCCCCTGGTGTTTAAGTGCTTATAAAACACAATATCCATGTTTATTTAGTCTTATTATGGCACTCTACCTTTAAAAGTTCTTTTTGTTTGTCTTATACTGTAATACCATGACAAGATTTTTAGGGTTTTTCACCTTTATTTGATAGGACAGTGGAGAGGGAGACCGAAATGAATAGCGAGCAAACAGAATAATATAGAAAATAAAAAAATAACTGCACAACATTTCCTCTTCAAGCCAAACTTTATGTTTAATGTGGCTTTTCTTGGCACCAAGCACAGCTTGTTTTGTTCTAATTGTCCTAACATTTTGTGAAATAATGTGCTGTGTAATACCAAGCTTCTTTTAGCACTTTCTTTAGTTCTTACTTAGGTTTAGAGTGTCTTATCTTTTCATTTTCTGTCCCTTTGATCTCACATAGCCTCTATAATATTTAGGTCTGGACCCTGGGGAGGCCATTTCATGACTGTCTGTGTTTCGTCAGCTCTTCTCTTTCTCCAAATATGATTTCACTGCAATTAGCGGATGATTATTATGCTGAAAATTAAAACTATTATCACTGAAATCCTTTACAGAAGGAATGGCATAATGGATTAAAACCCCATCTGTACTTTTAGACATTCATAATTCCATCAATTATCAATATCGCTAACAACACTAGTAGAAATGCAGCTCAAACCAGGACAAACAGCCTCTCTCCAACATTGTCTTTCACATGTCTCAAACAATAAAACCAAAATAATTTAAAATCAAACCTAACTCCTATCAACTGAAAGATTCACCTTTTATAAATTTCAATTTACATATATATCACATATATCCAGTATACCATCAGTAAAACAACAGAATTAAAGTTGGCCTAAAACCTTTGCACAGTACTGTATGCCGGTGCTCTTATACCAGGCAATTGGCGCCAACATATCTGCAATATCTAACTGACTAGTTACTAAGCATAATCCATTTTTACCCACATTGTTGATGAGAATCTTCCGTTCATAACAAGGAATTTTCATGCCGGGGATGTAGTTGGATTTTAGATAATTAAAAACATCTCTGTGTTGAGAATGTTAATGACTGTCATCCTTTAAATCATTAGAGTCAAAGATTTATGTCTGCCGATGGAATAAAAACAAGATTACGGAATCAGAAAAGAATATCACAGGGGCTTAAAGCAGGAAATCCACTCCATATAAAGTTTTATGCTGACTATGCGTCTCATTTTTTGTGTACTTTTGGCCTACATTCATGTTTTTGATATGAGCTGTAGTTGAGTTGTATGAGTTTTGAGGACTACATGTTTAGGATCACAAAGTATATCCCATTGTTTTTCATTATAAGTATGTATAAGCGATTATCAATAATATTTGCCTAAGAAAGCTTTACTACTAGGATTTAAAGGATTGAATAATTTGTGCTAGAATATGTCATGATTGATACCTTAAATCAAATGTCTTTCTAAAGTGATCAGACTTATCATTTTCATTTTGGTGATCAATTTTTCAACCAACAAACCAAACAAATAAATAAATGATTAAAACTGCACTATTTGAAAAGTCACTCAAAACATAATCAGGGTGTCCGCAGGGTCTTAAAAAGTATTGAAAGTTAATAAATCAATTACGAGAAAATTAAGGCCCTCAAAAGAAATTTAAAAAGTCTTAATTGCATTTTTACGAGGTCTTAAATTTTGTTCAAGCGTTTTTAAAAGTGTTTGACTCCAAAAAAACCTGATTATATTTATTTTCCTCCTAATTGTAATCCACACGAGTGATCCGGGCCGGGGCGTGTCCAGCCAAGTTCCTCCGTCTGGGTGATGTCATGTAATTTGCAACAAACGCGGGAAGGTGACGTGATGCTCTCCACATATAGCGAAACCATAGAGCGAAACAGATGGCTAAATGGGATAATGCAAGTTTGCTTACTCCTGGTTGGGGAAAGACAAGTTTAAACAGTGAAAGACGAGTTTAAAACTGTCGCTGAAAACAACCGTGTAATTTATTCTTTCAAGCTTTGTTTCCTCTGAGCTTATCTGAGTTCTGTTGCATGGTTGTGTTCCATTAATTTAACTACAACTGTTTATTAACAACTGTTTATTAAGTTAAAGTTTTGCTACTGACTAGAACTTGAAGTGGCGATGAGGTCTTAAATATTCTGAGAAAGTCTTTAAAAAGTCTTAAAAAGGTATTGAAATTACCTTTAGGATTCCTGCATATACCCTGAGAATCCTGGTTGCCTTACATTTTTAAGCTAAATCAAATTAACCTTATGAGTCCATTGAACTAATATAATGTTAAACTGACTTAAAACAGCTTGCGTAACTTATAATATTAATTTAGAACATGATTAACTTAGTTTAATAAGTCACAATGACTTAAACACATATGCTATCAGGACTAATTGATCATATCATTTTTAACAGTGTAGTAACCACTCTGAACCATCTTTAACACCCTAGCAATGATCCTTGAAAATACTAAAATATTACCTAGATAACACCAAAACATGATATGCAATATGTAATATATAATTTATTTATTTGTTTTAGTTACATTTATTAGGTGCTCCAAAGTGTGTTATTATGGCAATGCTACGCAAAATGCAATGCACTGCACTGTGGTGTAGATTTCCATTCTCTATTATAGCAACACTCTATCAACCTTCAATAATATATGTGACCTCCTAGAAAACACAAGAAACCCCTTTAAAATCGCATGCGCATTACATAACATTGCACTTTTTTTTTTCGTCCTACCCCAATCCCCCATATCTACCACCCCTTTCGTCCCAATCATACAACACAACCAAGTAGAAATGACCATTTGAAAGAAATAAATAACTAATAAAAATAAAAGAATGTTGTTATTAAATAATACAGAAAATGTATCAAAAGGGGACATTCCTCTTCTGCTTCAAGATCAATAGTATCAGTATAGTTCAACAAAGGTTTGCATGTTTTATAAAACGTTTTTAAAAACCTGGTTACACTATAAACACTACTCACTATGAATAATTTATTAAGCATTAGCAAATAGTTAATTCATCATTTGTTAAGCATTAGCTTTACATTAATAGACGTTAGTACGCAGTTTGTAAATGCAGCCACAAATACTGCATTCTTGACTAATAAGCACATATATAATGTGCTTAATGGTTGTGTTTTCATACTTTGTTAAGGATTAATTTTTAATTGCTAAATTAAGTATTGAATTATTTTCAAACCAGTTGTTTAAGAGGAGTTTTTGGTTTTTACGATCATTCAGAATGAGTAAGTAAATTATTAATAAACTATTCAAATAAACATTTATAGATCTTATTATTCAGGGATATATTAATAGTTGTTGTCGATCCCAGTTGTAAGAGCAACAAATAATAACTTGACTTGTAGTTGATCATTTGAAAAAAAATTGCAGAAGGTAGATTTCATCACAAATACTGCAGAAGATTCAAGACTGCAGAAAGACCCAAGATTCTCACAGAAATCAGTCAAGTTTGGTGAAGGAAAAATCATGGTTTGGGTTTACATTAAATATGGGGGTGTGCGAGACATCTGCAGAGTGGATGGCAACATCAACAGCTTGAGGTATCAAGACATTTGTGCTGCCCATTACATTACAAACCACAGAAGAGGGCAAATTCTTCAACAGGATAGCGCTTCTCATACTTCAGCCTCCAAATCAATGTTCCTGAAAGCAAAGAAGGTCAAGGTGCTCCAGGATTGGTCAGCCCAGTCACTAGACATGAACATTATTGAACATGTCTGGCGTAAGATGGAGGAGGCACTGAAGATGAATCCGAAGAATCTCGATGAACTCTGAGAGTCCTGCAGGAACGCTTTCTTTGCCATTCCAGATTACTTCATTAATAAGTTATTTAAGTCATGGCTGAGATGTATGGATGCAGTCCATAGTCAAACACAATATTCATTCTTTTTTTCCTCTGCACCATGACTTTATATTCTATACTGGACATTATTTCTGTTAAGTGATAAGACTTTTGTCTAAGCAAAGTCAGACCTTACTGTCCTAATTAAACAATTAAAAATCAAGGCATTATCATATTTTATTTTTGTAATCTAGAGGCCTTTGCCTTTCATATAAGCCACTTCTGATACCAATTGATCAACTAGAAGTCAAGTTATTATCTGTTGTTCCTAAAACTTGGATAGGCGACAAGACTTTTGTCAGGTAGTGTATGTTAATAAATGCTTTATTAACTCAATTTCTTCCAGTTGTATGCCCTATCTAAAGTGAGTACTATGTATGTTATTTATGTATATTTACGTTATTCTTGTTTTCTTCTAGGGCTGTTTGGGGTTGATCTACACCGTGTACATCGATAGCCTGAGCTTCCCCCTGGAAGGGCTGGTGGCAAACCTCTTCACATGCTTTGTCCCATTGGCTGGAGGTTCCCAGGTCAGACATTACTTAAACAAGAGAACTCCTCAAGTGACCCCTGTAGATGATGAGGGTTAGCCCGGGTTCATTTGTGCACCTGTGCGCCCAGAGGATGGCATCTTAGCCAAAGCAGGGTTTCTCAGATTGCATATTATTTTCACTGACGACTCCAGAGAGTAGGAAAGGGCTTTAGGGGTCAGCCTTTAAGATATTCATAAACGCATTCGTGTTTTACCATCATGCTTGGATGAAAAACGCTAAAATAAAAACCGCTAAATTTTGATATCTATAATCCTTTATAATAGCAGTCCCACACCATTCTGTCACTCGATGACACTGAAATACCCTGTCAGAAGAGTCTAGTGGCTGTGAATGAGCTTTTTACGGTGTCTGCTGTAATGTTTGTTGTTTTTGTGTGTTTACATACAGTAGATGAATATGGCCAGTGTGTAAATGCACAGTATAGTTACGATCATATTACAGCATTATATTGTTATGATAACATGTTATCGTTACCTTCAGTGATTTCCTGAAGATAAATGTCCAAAAATAACACAGATGGAATAACTACAGCAGTCGCGATTATCTGATCTCATATGAAGTAAGAGCTCACGATGATATACAGTATGATGACATGTGCAGGCGTTGTAGTGCTGTCCCATTTCTTAGGGCTGAATTTTGAAGCCCTTCCCCTTCACAATCTGTCTCAAGGGCCAATGGGCTAGGGTTACAAAATAGAATTGGGATTTGGTCTTACTCACTGTTTAATACACCTTCGAGTGGTTACAAACCTTTATGAGTTTCTTTCTTCTGTTAAAACACACAAGAAAATATATTGAAGAATGCTGAAAGCCGGTAACCATTGACCTCCATACACTCAAAAAAATATTAAGAATTATATTAAAATAATATTAAAAATTATAAATATTAATATTAAGTTAAACTTTATGTAATTCAATTGGATGTCAATTTTCCATCCAATTTAATCACATGACTCCAATGTAAAAGTTAACATTAGTTTAAGCTTAACCTCTTTATGTTCAGTTTACATGAATGGATTAAATAAAGTTTATGACAACTGCTGTACTCTGTACTATGCTTGTATAATACATAAACTTTACTTATTTCTAATAAGTTATTGTTATTTGCCTTATATAATGACCTTTTATGTTCTTAGATATATATTAAATAATTACTCAAAACAGGTTACATTTTCAAATATTTATTGCGTTATTTCTCCATGAGTCCAAAGTAACATCTAAACTGGCCAAAAAGAAATAAATAAAATAGACAAAAAAGCTTAACAGCACATACTGTAATGCCGTTCTTAACAAAGAAAGACAATAGTTTTCTTTTGTGCCTACAAGTAACATAAACAAGGAAAAGTAATACAACATCAATGATTAATTTCACATTTTCAAAGTAACACTGTAATTGCATAGTAGTAAGAAAAACAAAAATACTATGGAGGTCAAAAATTCCAGGTTGTCAGCTTAGCTTTCTTCAAAATATATTCAATATAAAAGGATAAATAAAATAAAGTGTACTTAAAAATGTTTTCTTCAAAGTCTAAAATGATTAAAGAAACTCAAACAGGTTTGGAACAAGTCAAGGATGAGTAACTGATGACAGAATTGTCATTTTTGGGTGAACTATCCCTTTAAATGCAACACAAAATTTCATTCCACGTTTTCTATTTAAACAAAGTTCCTATATCCACACTTTATTGTACATTTTGCTCATATAAATCAAGCTAAATAAATACATCTCCAAATAGATATTGTTTAACATGCAGACATTGGTTTCATGGGAACTATATATGCAGACTTTTGTAGGCTTTCGTGTCGAAATCCTCTGTATACCGTGTTGTTTTATTTCACCAATAAAAATGAAAATTCCTCCAGAGGCATTATTTTTCCCTGGTGGATTGTGGCATTATTGTGATCAAACGGGGTGTAAGTTATAAACAGACCTCAGGAGAGGTATATATTCATCTTTCAGCGCAAGTCTAACTCTATCCACTTGGAATGTGTCATGAGACTCCAGCGCATCTGTTCATGAAACAGTCCATGTGCATCCCATTGGCTCTGTTCAATGCACATCCACTGCTTTTTACAATACATGAGCCAAACACACACACACACACACACACACACGCACACACACACACACACACACACACACACACACACACACACACACTTCATTCATTAATTTTCCTTTGGCTAAGTTGTATGTAGATACTGTCTGTCTTTTCTTTCTTTCTTTCTTTCTTTCTTTCTTTCTTTCTTTCTACTTTACAAAAAATGCTTGTTCATTCATTCGTTTTTTGTTGTTCATTCATTCGTTCACTAGGTCATATGGTTGTTCGTTCGTTCATTTGTTCGGTCGGTCGTTTGTTCGTTTGTCATTCATTTGTTCATTTGTTTAGTTGTTTGTTGGTTTGTTCGGTCAGTTGTTCATTCAGTTGTTTGTTTGTTTTACTCCTTCATCTTTTTATTTTATTGCTTTTTTATTTCAATTACTCATTCTTTCTTTCTTTCTTTCTTTCTTAAATCTATTTATTTCATTCTACTTTACAAAAACTGCTTGTTCATTCATTCGTTTTTTGTTGTTTATTCAGTCGTTCACTTGGTCATATGATCGTTCATTCGTTCGTTCATTCGTCATCCGGTCGGTCGGTCGTTTGGTCTGTTGGTCGTTCGTTTGTTCTTCAATCTTTTTATTTCAATCTGTTTTTTAAAAAGAAATTCAATTGCTCATTCTTTTTCTTTCTTAAATCTTTTCATTTCATTCTGTTTCACAATAAATGTATGTTCATTTCTTCTTTCTTTCTTTTTTTTCTAAATCTATTTATTTCATTCTACTTTACAAAAAATGCTTGTTCATTCATTTGTTTTTTGTTGTTCATTCATTCATTCACTTGGTCATATGGTCATTCGTTTGTTCGTTCATTCGTTTGTTCGGTCAGTTGGTCGGTCGTTCATTTGGTCGTTTGTTTGTTCGTTTGTTTATTCTTTCGCTCGTTCTTCAGCTTTTTATTTCATTGTTTTTAAAAAAAATGTAATTGCTTTCTTTCTTTCTTTCTTTCTTTCTTTCTTTCTTTCTTTCTTTCTTTCTTTCTTTCTTTCTTTCTTAAATCTATTTATTTCATTCTACTTTACAAAAACTGCTTGTTCATTCATTCGTTTTTTGTTGATAATTCAGTCGTTCACTTGGTCATATGATCGTTCATTCGTTCGTTCATTAGTCATCCGGTCGGTCAGTCGGTCGGTCGTTTGGTCGGTTGGTCGTTCGTTTGTTCTTCAATCTTTTTATTTCAATCTGTTTTTTAAAAGAAATTCAATTGCTCATTCTTTTTCTTTCTTAAATCTTTTCATTTCATTCTGTTTCACAATAAATGTTTGTTCATTTCTTCTTTCTTTCTTTTTTTCCTAAATCTATTTATTTCATTCTACTTTACAAAAAATGCTTGTTCATTCATTTGTTTTTTGTAGTTCATTCATTTATTCACTTGGTCATATGGTCATTCATTTGTTCATTCATTCGTTTGTTCATTCGTTCATTCGTTTGTTCAGTCAGTTGGTCGGTCGTTCATTTGGTCGTTTGTTTGTTTGTTCGTTTATTCTTTCGCTCGTTCTTCAGCTTTTTATTTCATTGTTTTAAAAAAAATTTCTTTCTTTCTTTCTTTCTTTCTTTCTTTCTTTCTTTCTTTCTTTCTTTCTTTCTTTCTTAAATCTATTTATTTCATTCTACTTTACAAAAACTGCTTGTTCATTCATTTGTTTTTTGTTGTTTATTCATTCGTACACTTGGTCATATGATCGTTTGTTTGTTCATTCGGTCGTCCGGCCGTTCGTTTGTTCTTCAATCTTTTTATTTCAATCTGTTTTTTAAAAAGAAATTCAATTGCTCATTCTTTTTCTTTCTTAAATCTATTAACTTCATTCTGTTTCACAATAAATGTTTGTTCATTTGTTCTTTCTTCCTTTCTTTCTTTCTCTCTTCCTTTTCCTTTCTTTTCTTTTTTCTTTTTTTTTAAATTTTGTGAGCTAAGCTGTAAGAACGGGTCATTTAACATTTTGTCACACTTACCAGCACAATAAAATAAGATTCCAACATCAATTTCCAAAATCAAACCCTCTACTGTGGTCAGTTTGTGATTAATAATAGTGTATTATAATGCTGTTTTATTATTTGAAGAAGGTCAATTTTTTTCCTTTTATAAAGTACGTTTTCAAATATTTCCCAAGTGATGTTTAGCAAGGAGATTTTCACAGTATTTTCTATAGTTTAGCTGGAAAAAAATCTGTTTTATTTATTTATTTGTAAAAATTTTTTATGGTCAATATGATTAGCCCCCTTAAAAATACATTTAGCTACAGAACAAACCACTGTTATCCAATAACTTGCCGAATTAACCTAGTTAAGCCTTTAAATTGCACTTTAAGCTGAAGACTATTACCTTGAAGAATAACTACCCTGTAGTAAAATTTGATGTTCTGTCATCAAGGCAAAAACAAAAGAAATCAGTTATTAGAAATGAGTTATGTTTATGATAAATCTATTATGTTTAAAAATACGATGAAAAAAAAGTAATCTTTTAAACAGCCCTAATCATTTTGACTTCAACTGAATATCAGTTTTTTATGTTTTGCTCTTTTCAGAAACTCTTTTCATTGGGAGCGGGGGACCGTCAGCTCATCCAGACCCCACTGAATGATAGCTTGCCAGTCAGCTGTAAAAGCATAGCCCTCCTCTTCCAGCAGTTAGGTGAGTACCTTTTTACTTCTGTGGCTAGAAGTATTCTCAGTCTCTTAACTGTTCTCTGATGCACTTTTTTTTTTTATCTTCCCTATATTTATGCAGACATCTCCTGTCCTTTATAGTTCCACGTTATCTCCCTTCCTGTAAACATGTTGTTGTAGAAAGGAGTCATATGAGCATAATAGAGAACAATTGACACCTTTTTTTTTTTTTTTGCATATTTCACCTAAATACATTAACAAAAGTTACTTGACCACAGCTCTTGGCCCTGTCCACACACTTGTCCAATCACAGATATTGTGCTCTGCATTGTCGCAACATGTAGTTGTGGTCTTTAGGCTGGAAAAGAGTAAGTGAAGGGGCAAACAGTTTGCATGTTTGGGCTTATAAGCAGGGCCAGACAGAATCGGCTGTTTTTTAGGGGACGCTACAACAACGCTTGTTCTTGGACTCCACCATTGTATAGTCCACACTATAAGAAACCTTTACCCTTAAGCACAGATACATGGGAGTGTGAAAAGGCTAATTGTTTTAATGCAGTGGCTTCGTTTTCTTCTTTGAATGCGTCATTGGCATTTATAAGTAATCCTAATCAATAATGTTATTGTCCCACCCCTACACACATGTACCAATCATCAGTTGTGTCATTGTCACACCCAGTGTTGGGTGTAATTAGTTACATAGTTTCTGTAATTAGATGAATTTTCTGCAAAAGAAAGTAAAGTAAGGGATTACTTTTCATGTTTAGATAAAATAATAATGTTTATGTAAATTATTTAAGGCAACTACACTAAAAGCAACTGTAATTAATATATCTAAACATGAAAAGTGAAGTTACTGTAATTAGATTAATTTTTTGCAAAAAAAAAGTCAAGTAAGGGATTGCTTTTCATGTTTAGGTAATTTAATTACTGTTGCTTATAGTGTAGTCGCCTTAAATAATATACATAAATATAATTATTTTCATACATTCATTCATTTTCTTTTCGGCTTAGTCCCTTTATTAATCTGGGGTCACCACAGCGAAATGAACCGCCAAATTCATTTATTCATTCATTTTCTTTTCAGCTTAGTCCCTTTATTAATCCCGGGTTGCCACAGCGGAATGAACCGCCAACTTATCCAGCACATGTTTTATTCAGCGGATGCCCTTCCAGCTGCAACCCATCTCTGGGAAACATCCATACACACTCATTTACACTCATACACTACTGACAATTTAGTCTACCCAATTCACCTGTACCGCATGTCTTTGGACTGTGGGGGAAACCGGAGCACCAGGAGGAAACCCACGCGAACGCAGGGAGAACATGCAAACTCCACACAGAAACGCCAACTGACCCAGCCGAGGCTTGAACCAGTGACCTTCTTGCTGTGAGGCGACAGCACTACCTACTACGCCACTGCGCCGCCTATAATTATTTTATATAAATCAATTCAGAGAAGTTCAGAGTGATAAATAAAGACAATTGCATATGCTTTATTAGTTGATCACAATGTGAGGTATAAATTGTGTATATAATTGTGAATATATATTTTTGTTATTCAGATATTTTTTGAAAATTAACTCAAATACAGTCAAAGTTTTTTCTTTTTTTTTGCACGTTTAATAAACAATGACATTTATGCCTATATGTGTGTGTGTGTGTGTGTGTGTGCGTGTGCGTGCATGTGTGTGTGTGCGTGTGTGTGCGTGCGTGTGTGTATGTAAAATATGGTGTCATTACTTTTGAAAAGTTTTGTTTTGATTCATATATTATTCAAATTTTAGTTGCAATTTTTTTATAAACTAAAAAGTCTGGTTTACTCAAATTTAAAGAATTAAGAGTTTAGCGAAGTAATTAGAAAAGTAATTTAAATATAATTAATAATAATAATTCCTTACATTTATATCGCTTTTTTTCTGGACACTCAAAGCACTTTACACATTTTTGGGGAAATCTCCACATCCACCACCAGTGTGCAGCATCCACCTGGATGATGTGACAGCAGTCATATTGCGCAGGACCACGCACCATATACCAGCCGATTGGTGGAGAGGAGACAGAGTGAAGAAGCCAATTATGATATGGGGATGGTTAGAAGGCCATGATGGGCAGAGGCCAGCGGGCAAATTTGGCCAGGATATCGGGGTTAAACCCCTACTCTTGAGATTTTTAATGACCACAGAGATTCAGGACCTCAGTTTAACTAAGTCCTCGGTTTAATCAATATACTGGGGTGTTAGGACTCACATAGACCGCAGGATGAGCACTCCCTGCTGGTCTCACTAACACCACTTCCGGCAGCAACCTAGCTTTTCCATATGAACTCCCATTCAGGTACTGACCGGGCGCAGCCCTGCTTAGCTTCAGTGGACGACCATGTGACCATGTGCATTTACACAGTGGCCATATTCATCTGTGTAAACACACCAAAAACAACACTAACATTAAAGCAGACACTGTAAAAAGCTCATTCCCAGCCATTAGAGTTTTCTGACAGGGTATTCGAGTGTCATCGAGTGTCAGAATGTTGTGGGACTGCTATACAGGAGTTATTTTTGGGGATTATAGATCGCAAAATTTAGCGGTTTTTATTTTAGCATTTTTTTTTTAAAGCATGACGGTAAAACATGAATGGTCCGGGTGCAGCTGTGGCTGGTGTATTCTGGGAAATTTTCTCACCCCGTGGTTTCGAGTGTAGTCCTGAAAAATCTTCGTTCGAAGGGGCTATCTACCCCTTGCCCTTAGCTCTACGCCTTCAAGCTAAAGAGAATTGGGACACCCCTACGCCTTGGCCGGAGTGCGCAAAACGAGGGATAGGGGTAAGGGAAAGGGCCAAGGGCTAGAATTGGGATTGGGCCTAATTGTCAGTAGCAGTAAAGACATTGTAATGGGGAAGCAGTCATTTATTTGGTTACTCGTTTCTGAAAAAACTTTTTTATATTGTCATTATTCCCATCACTGGTACTAATAAATTGCCATTTGAGTGTAATTATTAATGTGAGCTTTTGTATTCAATTTAAAGAACGCAGTATGTGGAAAACTGATGATAGATCTGTTTTCTGTTCCTGTTATAAAATCATGTCTCTCATCTACATATCAGTTCCATAGTGATTAAATCACATTGGCTGCAACTTTCGTTCCGTATGCAGAAGTACACACAAAAACAACAATTCCACTCAGTTTTTCACAACTTACCAATGCACACGTGGTTTTAAAGAGTACAGTGATCAGTCAAATGTGTCAGATTTTGTTAAACAAAGACAGGAAATTCAAAAAATACGTGTCTTTCATTTAGTGAGATGAAAATAAATGCTTATTATGGCTGAATGGTGAGGAATGTATGCTGTTCGTCGTTCAGCTGGATTGATTTGGACATACGCGCACGCACAACGATATTATGTTGAACTACCGTCCAGCTGCAAATCAGTCTTGTTCTAATTAGCACCACGTTAACATCCTTAAGGCTTTTTGTGAGCATGCAAGATTAGATTTTTCAGATTGTGCAAACAAAAGACATGTTGTTCATCTGTCAATTAAAATCAAAGGTTTGGATTTGGCGCCATTATTGTCTTGTGCAACCTGAGAAATTACTTTTTCTCATGTTCTGTCTTTTAATATTACAATTTGTGTCGCTTTTAGGATTGGTCATGACTTATTTTGGCCAGAGTTTGACTTGAACTATTCAACTTAGACGTGGACTAATGTGGGGTTTTTCATTACAGTTCACTGAGATTTCCTGTCTTTTTTAAAGGATTTATGTAGATCTCTGATTAATGGTGCTCATACTGAACAGTCTCTTTGTAAACCTGATGTCCCTTAAATCTTTTTACTTATGTTGACGTCTTTCTAAACACTGTAATATATGAAGCAGTCGCTTTGTCGTCTTAAAGGGTTAATCTTACAAAGCTTGTTAAGATCTGGATTGTGTTTAACCTCTAAAATTATATCCTCCAAAACAGGAAAAAGGAATTATGTCAAGAAAATGAAGCTCGTTTTTAGGACATTTTTGGATTGTAAAATTGATCCCTGTCTTATTGCCTTCATATAATTTAAATATGCACTAAAAATGCTGTTTTTGTAACCCAATGTTGGGTCAAATATGGTCAAGCCAAACATTAGAGTTATTTTTTACAATTAAATTTAAATGACATTTTTTTGACCCAACACTAAAAAATCTTTCTGCCTCACATTTTTTTAGTTGAATCAAATACATTTTATAGTCATCTCAACTTACATCAATCAAACTGGCTAAAAATATTAAGAAAACTTTGTATAAGTAAATATTTAGTTGAAACCTGAACAGTTTGTTCATATTTTTGGCTCAACATTGGGTTACAACAACCCAGCATTCTTAGAGTGTATCATTTTTTTCTTTAAGTTTATTTTAAAATCTATTCCGTTATCTATTCAATTCGATATATTTTTAAATCTTTTGCTCGGATAAACCTAACATCTTTTTAAACAAATTATTTTTAAAAATTATGTAAAAAAGACATGACAACAAATGTTTGCAGATTTTCAACATGAGCGATTCGTGCGAATTGCCAAAGTTTTGATTTTTCAACTTGAACGATTCGTGCGAATTGCCAAAGTTCTGATTTTTCAACTTGATTCATTCGTGCAAATTGCCAAAGTTCAGATTTTTCAAATTGATTGATTCGTGCGAATTGCCAAAGTTCTGATTTTTCAACTTGATTCATTCGTGCAAATTGCCAAAGTTCAGATTTTTCAAATTGATTGATTCGTGCAAATTGCCAAAGTTCAGATTTTTCAACTTGATTGCTTCATGCGAATTGCCAAAGTTCCGATTTTTCAACTTGAGCGATTCGTGCAATTTGCCAAAGTTCCGTTTTTTTAACTTAAACAATTCATGCAAATTGCCAAAGTTCAAATTTTTCAACTTGAGCGATTCGCTTGAATCACATGTTATACTTGTCAAACGGCCAAAACGCTCAATTAACACGTCAATTAACACGTAATTAACAAGTATTCACATAATTGCACAACCTCATTCGGGCAAATAGTGCCGCATGATATTTTATCGCATCTTTACATTGACTTAACATGTAAATCACTCGCTCTTGACGCTTTATCCGCGTTTGGTGTAAACGTACCACACGATTGGAGCAGTAAAGGGCATGTATATGATAATCCCATCTATTCCTCTCAGAAATAAGTTGTTCGGCGCCTGAAGGAATACTTCAATAGAAAATATAACGCTGAAGGACTACTTTAAGTGGTCAATAATTATGCAAAAGGGGTCTTGACCGTGCATCAATATGTGAGAAGTGGCGAGTTAGAATTTGTAGAAATATAAATTTTTAAAGGGATCATTCAGCGAATTATTCACTCACCCTGAAGTGGTTCCAAACCTAGATGAGTTTCTTTCTTCTGCTGAACAAAACAAACAAAAAAGATATTTTGAAGAAAGCTAAAAACCAGTAACCATTGACTTTGATAGTAGGAATAACAAATACTATGGAAGTCAATAGGTGCAGGTTTCCAGCTTTCTTCCAAACCCACACAAACACAAAAGAAGATATTTTGAACAAGTAAAGGGTGAGTAAATGATGACAGAATTTTCATTTTTGGGTGAACTATCCTAAACATTACCACATGTTTGGTGTTTATATTATCAGTCAGCAATTTTACTGAAATATATGCTCAGACTACATTCAAACAATTAACAAAAACAATCTCTTGCATCCCAACATATTTCAGGATGTTCTAGAAATAAGAAACCATCCTGGACTTCTGTCAAGATCATTAATACCGTCTCTTTGTCCGCCAATAGAAAGTTCACATGTCTTTGACCTAACAGAGGATAAAACACCATCCCAAATACCAATCTCTTTGCCTGCTCCACGATAAGAGCATCATGTCAATGTCTCATCCTCCCAGATCCCTGGTACTTCTGGGACTGATCTAAAAGTTACTTAAGCCTGTAATATCCCAGCAACATGCCGACCCACATGAGCTCATAAAAATGTCATCTTGATCTCCTTTGTATAATTTATGCTCCACCTCGTGTCCATTGTTCTCCTCTGTGAATCAACAACAGATTTATCAACGAAACAGGCCTACTTGACTCCCCTGGATCGGGACTCGTCTTTGGCTAGACCGCATATTTTTAGACTGGTTACGTCAATGTTTGTAACCTAAAAAAAAATAAATGAAAAGCTGTTCGCAAATGCTAACTATAATAGTTTATGTCAGATTTACCATAGATTCATGCAGTAGTGTCCTTCTTTTGCATGGTGATAATCTCTTGAACATCATGGTCAAACATTCAGGTCTTAAAAGTGTAAATAAGAAACACTTGTCTATTAAAAAAGATGTGCGTTTGTTTTCGGCTTTAATGGACACTTTTTATGTTCTGCCAACGTGTTTCGATGGTTAATGATGTAAATTTAACATTCATTAACGAAACAAGATCTGAATAAGATTAAAATAAATAAACACTGTATTACAGAAATAGCAAGAAAAAAAGACATGCATTTGTTTTCTGCTTTAATTGACATGTTCAATTGACAATAGACTTTTTACATTGCGATGACGTGTTTTGACGGTTAATGGCGTAAATGTATCAAACATTTATTTTGGAAACGATATCTATGAATAAGTTAAAAATAAATAAATACTGGATAACCGAAATTAAATAAAAAAAAGATGTGTGTTTGTTTTTGGCTTTAATAGACTGTCTTTACATTCTGATGACGTGTTTTGGTGGTTAATGGCATAAATGTAGCAAATGTTTATTTTGGAAACAATATCTGTCAATAAAGTAAAATAAATGAACACTGGATTACTGAATTAAGAAAAAAACATGTGCATTTTGTTTGTGCTTTAATTGACACTTTTTACGTTCGACTGACCTGTTTCGATAGTTAATGACGTAAATGTCGCAAACATTTGTTTTGGAAACAATATCTATGAATAAGTTAAAAATAAATAAACACTGGATAACTGAAATAAAAAAAAAAGATTTGCGTTTGTTTTTGGCTTTAATGGACTGTTTTTACATTCTGATGACGTATTTCGATGTAAATGGAGCAAAGGTTTATTTTGGAAACAATATCTGTCAATAAAATAAAAATAAACAAACACTGGATTACCAAAATAAGAAAAAAGATGTGCGTTTGTTTTTGGCTTTAATGGACTGTCTTTACATTCTGATGACGTGTTTTGGCGGTTAATGGCATAAATGTAGCAAATGTTTATTTTGGAAACAATATCTGTCAATAAAGTAAAAATAAATAAACACTGGATTACTGAATTAAGAAAAAAAACATGTGCATTTTGTTTGTGCTTTAATTGACACTTTTTACGTTCGACTGACCTGTTTCGATAGTTAATGACGTAAATGTAGCAAACATTTGTTTTGGAAACAATATCTATGAATAAGTTAAAAATAAATAACCACTGGATAACCGAAATTCAAAAAAAGATGTGAATTTGTTTTTGGCTTTAATGGACTGTTTTAACATTCTGATGACGTATTTCGATGTAAATGTAGCAAACGTTTATTTTGGAAACAATATCTGTCAATAAAATAAAAATAAATAAACACTGAATTACGGAAATAAGAAAAAAACATGTGCATTTTGTTTGTGGCTTTAATTGACACTTTTTACGTTCTGCTGACGTGTTTCGATAGTTAATGACGTAAATGTAGCAAACATTTATTTTGGAAGCAATATCTATGTATAAGATACAAATAAATAAACACTGGATTACCGAAATGTTTGTATTTGGCTTTAATGGACACTTTTTACATTCTGCTGTTTTGACGGTTAATGACGTAAATGTAGCAAACATTTATCTTGGAAACAATAACTGGATAACTTAAAAACAAATAAACACTGGATAACCGAAAAAAAAAAAAAAAAGATGTGCGTTTGTTTTTGGCTTTATTGGACTGTTTTTACATTCTGCTGACTTGTTTCGACTGTTAATGGTGTAAATGTAGCAAGCGATTATTTTGGAAACAATGTCTATGATTAAGATAAAATAAATAAACACCGGATTACGGAAATAAGAAAAAACATGTGCGTTTGTTTTTCGCCTTTCATGGACTCTTTTTACATTCCGCTGACGTATTTTGCCGGTAATGATGTAAATGGCATAGCAAACATTCATTTAGGAAACAATATCTATAATTACGAAAAAAATAAATAAACACTGGATTACAGACAAAAATAATGCCCCGCCCCCTACTCAATATTCCGTTTCGGTTTCTGAATATTCATTCATTCATTTTTCTTCAGCTTAGTCCCTTTATTTATCAGGGATCACCACAGCGGAATGAACCGCCAACTATTCCAGCATATGTTTTACACAGCGGATCTCCTTCCAGCTGCAACCCAATACTGGAAAACACCCATACACTTTCACATTCACACTCATACACTACAGCCAATTTAGTTTATTCAATTCACCTATGAGGCTGCACGGTGGCGCAGTGGGTAGCATTGGGTGAATTGGGTAAGCTAAATTGGCCATAGTGTATGTGTGTGAATGAGTGTGTATGGATGATTTCCAGTGATGGGTTGCAGCTGGAAGGGCGTCTGCTGCGTAAAACATATGCTGGATAAGTTGTCGGTTCATTCCGCTGTGGCGACCCCAGATTAGAGAAGGGACTAAGCCGAAAAGAAAATGACTGAATGAATTCACCTGTACCGCATATCCTTGGACTGTGGAGGAAACCGGAGCACCCAGAGTAAACCCACGCCAACAAGAGGAGAACATGAAAACTCCACACAGAAATGCCAAATGACCCAGCTAGGACTCGAACCAGCGACCTTCTTGCTGTAAGGCGACAGTGCTAACCACTGAGCAACTGTAAAAGTCTCAGCATCTTCCAGTTCATGCAGACTTTAATACCCTAGCAAACATAATTTGAAATCCTCAGGGAACACTCTTTTGGAAATTCAGTGGATTTATTTCGACATATGATCAAATAGGAACATACCACCATATTTATTATACATTTTCTAATCAACACCAAAGAAGTTCACCCAAGGATGACAACTTTCTGATTCTGAGAAGCCTGGAAATATGCACAGAGCCCATCAGACATCATCACAAATTACTTTATCCGCATTTGCTTCAGTTTAAAGAGGTCACCGAGTGAGGCCTGGAGGATGGCCTGTCTCTCACCATGAGAAAAAGGGGAACATTTGCCATCATAAGGCTCACTGTTTATTGTTTGCATCTCTTTCTGTCCCTGTCTGTGCACGGGTCAGAAATGTGTAGCCGTTCCAAAAGATAAGTAAATGTCACAAGGTCAGGAAGAGTTTTCTGCATGCCTCACAAACAAGATTATGAAACGTGTTGTTGTATTTTTGGGGCCGGAGGCGAAACTGAGATCGGGTATGTACTCAGCTGGAACTGAGTTTTTAATGACGTGTTAATGCAAAGCGAATGCAGGAAAATGCTCTGTACTGGTTTTATTGGATCTCACCGCCGCCTTTGATACAGTTTATCATTGTGTAGTTGTTGAGAGAGACTCAGACAGCAGGTTGGTATCTCTAGTACAGCCCTGAATTGGTTTTACTCGGTAAGAGTTCAACACTTTCAGCGTTTTACATCCTCAATATCACATGTGTCTTGTGGAGTTCCCCAGGGTTCTGTGTTGGCTCCATTGCTTTTTGCTTTGTATCTGTTACCTCTGGGGAAACTGATTGTCTAATTGCCGTGCAAACAACATTATATATTTTTTTTAAATCTCATTAAATTATAAAAGTGTCCAGGCTTAAGCTATAAACTAAATCAAAGTAGATGGCAAACAATTACCTGCAGTTACATCCAGACAAAACAGACCAATTGGGAGCAGCTGGTCATTCAAATAGCTAGCTTGTATTCTAGCATATTTCTAGCAACTGCATTGGAATATGGTAGAAACCACTTGTGTCCTGTGTCCCAGGGCTCCATCTTGACTCCAGTGCTTTTTCCTCTATATCTGCTGCCTCTGGGGAAATTGATAGGTTATTGTGGAGCCATTTGCTCACCTTGTTATGCAAACAACATTTAGTGATGTATTTCTTTTAAAATCCACTGAATTATAAAAGTGTCCACCCTTTTAAACTGTACTCAATCAAACAGGATGTTCGCAGATCCTTAAAAGTCTTAAATCCCATAGTATTAAAAAAAGCCCTTAATTGGTTTTGAAATGTCTTAAATTTATGTTTCAGAGGTCTTAAAAATGCAATCGAATCAACCCCTGATTAATTTTTTCATTTTTGAAATCTAATCAAATCTGTTCAAATCATCTCTTCAAATCATCTAATGAAATCTAATCAAATCATGCAGAGCAACATTGGCCAAACCAAAGTCCATTTAAAGTCTTTCACTGAACCTTATAAAATACATAATGTTTGCATAATTAAGATGCACGGTTTGTGGGGATTTCGCTCTATAATGGCTTATAACAGCTGCACCAACCCGTACATTGATACATGAAGAAATAGAGATGCACTGAATTTGCCATTTTTTCGGATGACCGGTGACCAGCGAGCAGTAGAGGTCTGCGCGGGACAATTTTTTTAGTCCTGCTCCCGCCAGGTTTTATTCCGCACCTGAGCGTTCCCGCCGTATATTCAGGCTTTGACCCGACAGTTTCCGCTAAATTTTGATCTGGTTTCCAAAATAAAATGTTTAAATTGGGTACCACCAAATCTAAACATTCTTCTTCTTTTTCTATTAATTCTTTGTCTTCTTCTTTTCTTCTTCTTTGTCTTCTTTTTCTTTTCTTCTTTTTGTTTTTCTTATTTTTCCTCTTATTCTTTTTCTTCTTGTTATTCTTTTCTTTTACTTTTCTTCTTTTATTTTTTCCTCCTTTTCTTTTTTCTTCTTCTTTTCTTCTTCTTTTCTTCTTTCTTTACTTTTTCTTTCTTCTTTTTCTTCCTTTTCTTTTTTTTCTTCTACTTTTTTCTTTTTCTTCTTTTTCCTTCCTTCTTTTTTCTTCTTTTCTTCTACGTTTTCTCCTACTTTTTCTTTTTCTTCTTTTTCCTTTCTTTTTTTTTTTTTCTGTCTTTTTCTGTTCTTTTTATTCTCTTTTTTCCGGCTTTCTCCTTCTTTTTTTTTTTTTCTTTTACTTTTCTTTCTTTTCTCTGCCTTTGTCTTTTTTTCTTTTTCTGTTTTCTTTTTTTTCTTTATTTTTTCTTCTACTTTTCTCTTACTCCTTTTCCTCCTTTTCTGTCTTTTTCCTTCTTTTTCTTTGTTCTTTTCTTCTGTTCTTTTTATTCTTCTTTTTTCCAGCCTTTTCTTCTTCTTCTTTTTTTCAGTCTTTTCCTCTTTTCTCCGTCTTTGTCTTCTTTTTCTTTTCTTCTTTTTGGTTTTCTTCTTTGTCTTCTTATTCTTTTTTCTTGTTCTTTTTCTTCAATTTTTTTCCACTTTTCCTTTTTCTTCCTTATTTTTTGTTTCCTTTTGTTCTTCTTTATCTTTCCTTTTCATCTTTTCTTCTATTTTTTTTCTTCTACTTTTTCTTTTTCCTTCTTCCTTTTTCTTCTTTTTTCTTTTCTTCTTTTTCTTCTTTTACTTTTTCTCTTTTACTTTTTATTCTGCACCTGAGCATTTCTGCCGTATATTCAGCCTTTGATACGACAGTTTCTGCTAAATTTAGATCTGGTTTCCAAAATCTCACGTTTAAATTGGATACCACCAAAAGAGAGAGATAACAGGAAAAACTGCAGGTTGTGCAAGGATTGTAGGCTAAATGTCAATATTGTTTGCCCCTTTGTGATGACACGAGTGCCACCCCTAAACCTGAGATTCCAGTCTTTGAGGTATTATCACATCGCGCAAAGGGTAATTTGTTGACGCCCGCAGACACTCACAGCCCCAAATAACATGTCATTGGTGCTAAGAAATTAGTATTCATCAATAAATTATAAAAGTGTCCTGCTTTTTAAACTATAAACTCAATCAAAGTAGATGGCAAACAATTACCTGCAGTTACATCCGGACTAAACAGCCCAATCGTGAGCAGTTAATCATTCATAGGCACCTTAGCAACTGCATAGCAACGTGCTAGAAACCACGATTCAGCATTCATTCAACATCAGACTTCCGATGTTTCTAAAACAGGTCTAGTGGAATGATAAGTATGCCATGTTCCCAAACATTTCATCCTCTCTTTGCTCATTGTTGGATTCAGGTATTTGGTCAACAGGACAGACAATGTGAATTTTCATATCTAGTTCCTGTTTATTGGTGCGTATCAGAGTTTGACACAGACATAATGGGAACGCTGACCCCGGCAGCGCTGCGGATACGTGTGTTAATGGTTGGCTGTCTCTGTTTCTGCCGAGCGTGTGATTAATAGCTTCACTGGTATGTTGATGACAAACAAAAACAGGAACTGTAAACTTTTATCTCTCGCCCTCTTTCAGATGACTCCCATTGAGGAGTTTTGACACATGATTTATGATGCTGTTTCATATTCGACATTCTTGGCGCATTATTTGCACCATCATGATAGAGATGGTATGCAATTGAATTGATATCGTTGTTTATTTGCATGCCTTCTCTGATTGGCTGATGCCATTATCTCAAACAACGGAAGTAAGCCCAGCAAATGTTTGCAGATGCCAGTGTGGACACATTGCTAATGCACAACGGCTTTTAGATGATCTTGATGGTTTTGCAGCTACTTGCTTTAATAAGTCAATAAAATCATCTACAAGATGTTGGAGTCAATAATTTGCTTGGATTAAGTTTATTACAAGTTTTCTTTATTTTTTCTTCTTCTTTTTCTTTACTCCTTTTTGTTCTACCTTTTTCTTCTTATTCTTTTTCTTATGTTATTTTCTTTACTTCTTTTTCTTCTTATTCCGTTTCTTATTACTTATTTTCTTTTCTACTTTTTTCTTTACTTATTTTTTGCTTACTTATTATTTTTCTATTTATACAACTTTTTCTTTTAATTATTTTTCTTCTTTTTCTTGTTTTTTTCTTCTGTCTTTTCTTATTATTATTCTTTATTTTTCTTTACTTTTACTTCTTTTTCTACTTTTTCTTATTTTGTTCTTATTCTACTTATTTCTTATTCTTCTTTTTCTTCTACTTTTTCTTCTTTCTTCTTTTCTTTACTTCTAGTTTTGTTTTCTTTTTCCTTTTCTTCTTTTTATACTTTTTCTTTTTCTTCTTCTTATTTTTATATTATTTTCTTCATTTCTTTTTCTTTTGCTTCTACTTTTTCTTCTTCTTTTTCTTATATTTTTTCTTCACTTTTTCTTTTGCTTCTACTTTTTATTATTATTCTTTTATATTTTTTCTTCACTTCTTTTTCTTTTGCTTCTACTTTTTATTATTATTCTTTTTCTTATATTATTTTCTTTACTTCTTTTTCTTATTTCTTATTCTTATTTCGTATTTTATGCTACTTTTTTCTTTTTCTTATTCTTTTTGTTTAATTAATTTTTTTGTTATTATTATTCCACTTTTTCTTCTTTTCTTTTTATTATTCCTTTTCTTCATCTTCTTTTTCTTAATTTTTTTTTCTTATTTTTTCTTTTCTCATTCTTTACCTATTTTCTTCTACTTTTTCTTCTTTTTCTTCTACTTTTTCTTATTATTGTTCTTTTTCTTATTATTCTTATTTCCTTTTCTTTTTCATCATTTTCTTTTCTTCTTTTTCCTGTTTAATCCTTTTTTCTTTACTACTTATTCTTTACTTAATCTTCTTCTTCTCCATCTTATTCTTATTAATGTTCTTAATAGTAATACTCCTCTTTTCAATGTTTAGCTAGGTAACTGTTTTTTAGCAAAACATCTGTTTTGTTCCTATTCCCCATGTAATGTTTACTCCTTGCCCATGCATGTCATTTTGTTTCCAAATTCTCTCTCATTCACCTCTATTTACTCAAAATAGAATATATTTTTGCTTGCTTGCTTGTTTGTTTTGTGCAAGTTTTTGGCTTCTGTTTAGCCTCGAGCTAAAAATAATAAAATATGTACATTTATTACATTTATACAAGAAAATCAATCGGCATCACTATCAAAGGGAAAAAAATCCTACATTTTAAACAAATTATTGTGCTTTGCTTGTCTGCTATCAGTGTCAGGTGTCAAATTTGTTCGTCTGTTAAATATATTAGACAATAAAAATTCAATATAAAATTAATGCTACAGTAAAACCTATTGGTGTCAGGTATTGTTTTATTAAATTGGTACCTTTGTTGCATTTTAAACAGTAACTAACAAGGCCTAATATGGGCCCATATACTGAAATATATTGTATTTCAATGCACTGTGATAAATATTATATTAAGGGTTAGCTGATGATTATATAACCTCTATCATGTTTTCATAAAAGATCTTTGATTTGAATTAAATGTTGCCGATCTTTCATTAGTAATTGATTTGCATTTGTGTTGTTTATCTCTGTTGCAGGAATCCAGAATGTTCTTAGTCTCTTTTGTGCGGTTCTGACGGAGCACAAGGTTTTGTTCCACTCTTCCAGCTATCAGAGGCTTGGAGAGGCCTGCCGTGCCTTAGAGACCCTCATGTTTCCTCTTAAATACAGGTGAGTCAAGACTAGGGCTGCTTTTGTCTTTTCTCAATATTTCCCAAATGATGTTTAACAGAGCAAGGAATTTTTCACAGTATTTCCGATAATATTTTTCTGCTGGAGAAAGTCTTATTTGTTTAATTTCGGCTTGAATAAAAAAAAAATAAAAAAAATTTTAAGCTCAATATTATTAGCCCTCTTTAGCTCTATATATTTTTCAATTGTCTACAGAACAAACCAAACCAATGACTTGCCTAATTACCCTAACTTGCCTAATTAGCCTAGTAAGCCTCCAAATGTAACTTTAAGCTGAATACTAGTGTCTTGATAAATATCTAGTCAAATATTATGTACTGTCATCATGACAAAGATAAAATAAATCAGTTATTAAAACTATTATGTTTAGAAATGTGTTGAAAAAATCTTTCTGTTCAACAGAAATTGGAGGAAAAAATATAGAGTGGGGCTAATAATTCAGAAGGGCTAATAACTCTGACACCAACTGTATTGTTTTAGCATCTATGTCAATGTGCACACCCTCAATAGTCATGTCATAGGATGTGCAGTGTTGAATCAGGATAAAAGTTGACCAGGAACCACATATTTTTTAGTCAAAGATGATATTTGAAAGTGTTTTTGAAGCCTGTGACTGTATTAGGCATTTATACATAAGAAATTGTGCTGTTTGTAACTTTATTAATGATTAATTTTATTGACTTCATACAATGAAGACTCCACTGCCAAAAATGCTTTTCTTACTTAGATATTTTGCCTTGTTTCTAGCCCAAATATCTAAAAATTCTTAAATCTTGAAGCTTTAAAACAAGCAAACTGATCTCATTTATCCTTTGACATAAGGTTATTGCTTACCCTGTTGGTCAATTAATTAGTTTGTTTTAAGGAAACACTAGAAACACGACACAAAAATATAAGTAAGAAATGCATTTTTTGCAGTATGGTAATATTTTACACTGATTGTTTCACACCGCACATGAGAGCAGCGTGTGAGCAACGCATGAGCAGAGCACAGGCAGAGCGTTTGCTGCGCACGTTGTCCAGCACTGCTAGCTCATGCTCTCCACTGATGCGCTGCTTCTGCGTACGGTATGAAAGCTCTAATCTGTTAACATGGACGCCAACAAAAACACGCACTGCTTTCGCGTGTGATATAAACAGGCTTTACACTCTTCAGAAAACCATAATACACTGTTTAGTACATTTGTATATTTTGCTCTGTTGCAGTTATCTATGCAAGATTCTTTATTTTACTAACTGAACCAAGCTATTCAAGTCATCTGACGAAATTGTATTCATATACAGTAAATCGCAGAAGAACGAAATATCACAAGGTCCCTTTTTTCAATATCGTGCAGCCATAGTCAAGATCTAATGTTAGTGATATAGATGCTGTATAACCAGAATAAATAACCCTAATTACCTCAATAATCACCTTTCTTAGTAACACTTGATAATAACTACACACTATGAATCATTTATTAAGCATTAACATGTTGTGAATTCATTATATGTTAAGCATTAACTCTACATTAATAAACGTTAGTAAGCAGTTTATAACTGAAGCTACAAATGCTTTATTCTTGACTTATAAGTAGGCCCACATGGAATCTGTGCGCGCAGAATTGTGCAGATTTCCAGCTCATCATTAATTCTGTTTATTTACTTGTGTAAATGTGTGTAAATTTATATTTATTCAGTTTTTACATTAATTACAGTAATATAATTGACTAATATGAAAATGTTCATCTGATTTATGTACAATGCAGTTTGTACAGTAATGATTTCTGTCTTTTAGTAGATGTATTATATGAGAGACTTTGTTTACCAAATGAAGTGAATCTAATTGGATTTGAATGTTAAACATTTAATAAAAGTTAAAAATATATTGTTTTTTATTTCACATGTTTAGGTTTTAGTTCTGATACTCCCAAATTAATTCAAAATTAATTGAATTCTGCAGAAATCCACAGATTTTTACCAAAATTCTCTACAGAAATAGCAAAAAGCGTCTGCAGATTCCGTCTGGCCCTACTTATAAGCACATTCATAATATGCTTAATGATTGTGTTTTCATGCTTTGTTAATGATTTATTTTTCATTACTAAACTCAGTATTGCATTATTTACAAACCAGTTATTTAAGCATAGTTGGCGGTTTTTAAGATAATTCAGAATGAGTAAGTAAATGCTTAATAAACTATTCAAATTAACCTTTTTAATTCTTATTATTCAGGCATATAGCAAGTTTGTATGTTAATAAATCGTCACCTTAGAATTATAAAGTTTTATCTGACATTTGTGTCAAAATTGAGTCATATTCTTATTAAATGACAACTTCTTTACATTATGGGATGTTCTTTTTTTATAAGTTGTTTACATTTTAAGACCTCTTATTTAAAAAACTAATGTTACACACATACTGTTTTCTATATGGAATGCAAAAACTTTGAAGCTCAATATCTCAAAATCAGAACGCAGATAGAACCTTATAATTCTAAGGTGACGAAATGCTTTATTAACTCAACTTCATCCAGTTTTGTAACCTAATCTAAAGTGAAGACTATTTATGCTTTATAAATCCCACATAAATGACAATTAAAGGCTCAGTTAAATTCTAAACAGGAAATAAGAACATAAACAACATTATTCATTTCTGTTCGTTTGAAGATCCACAAATGAAACGGCATCAAATAAAAAATAAATCTTTGCAATCTTATCTAAAATATAATGACTGTGCAGTTTAAACATTGCATCCAATTATATAGTTAAATTATTATATTGTTGTTGTTGTATTATTTATTTTATGTCGTATTTTGACACTCCTGTTATTCAGCAATGTTTAAACTTTACAGTAATTTCACTTTTTAGATAAGATTGCAAAGATTATTGTGCATTTGATACTGAGCCTTTAACTGTCATCTATAAGGCATTCATAAAGCATAAATAATCCTCACTTTAGATTAGGTCACAAAACTGCATGGAGTTGAGTTAATAAAGCATTTAATAACATACAAATTAACTATTAATATATGCCTGAATAATAAAATCTATAAATGTTTACATTTACATTTACATTTAGTCATTTAGCAGACGCTTTTATCCAAAGCGACTTACAAATGAGGACAAGGAAGCAATTTACACAACTATAAGAGCATCAGTGAATAAGTGCTATAGACAAGTTTCAGGTGTGTAAAGTCTAAGAAGCAAAGCATTAGTAATGTTTTTTTGAGAGAGTACAGTTAGTGGTATAGCCAGAGAGGCAGTTACAGATTAGGAAGGAAAGTGGAGACTAAATAGTTGAGTTTTTAGTCGTTTCTTGAAGACAGGAAGTGACTCTGCCGTTCTGATGTAGTTAGGGAGTTCATTCCACCAACTGGGCAGATTGAATGCGAGAGTTCGGGAAAGTGATTTCTTCCCTCTTAGGGATGGAACAACGAGGCGACGTTCATTCACAGAACGCAAGTTTCTGGAGGGCACATAAATCTGCAGAAGTGAGAGCAGATACGAAGGAGCAAAGCCAGAGGTCGCTTTGTAAGCAAACATCAGAGCTTTGAATTTGATGAGCAGCAACTGGCAGCCAGTGGAAACGGGTGAGTAGCGGAGTGACGTGCTCTTTTGGGTTCATCAAAGACCACTCGTGCTGCAGCGTTCAGAAGCAGCTGAAGAGGTTTGATAGAAATGTTCATTTCAATAGTTTATTAATCATTTAAAAACCATCGACACTCATAAATACAGTTGGTTTGTAAATAATGCAATACTGAATTAAGTTATGAACAATCAACCAGTCACAAATTATGAAAGGACAATTATTAAGCGTAATATAAATGTGGTTATAACAAGAATACAGCACTTGTTGCTTCAGTTATAAACTGCTTACTAACCTTTATTAAAGTACAGTTAATCCTTAACAAATAATGAATTCACTATATTATAATGCTTAATAAATGGTTCATAGTGTGTAGTTATTGTGAAGTGTTACCCATTTCTTTAATAATAATAACAATAATAATTATAACATCTTTTTTAGCCACATAATTAGCCAATAAATAAATTAAAATCAATAAATTCAAGTTCAATCTAAGTACATTGTGTACGAAACTGAAAAAGTTGCTGAATCCAATGAAACGAACCCTGCACAAAAAAAAAAACCTGAATTAATGTGTTCAGAAATGATAAGCAAGTAATTTTGCCTCTAAAAAAGGTCTATTTTTAGGCTCTTTTGCAACAGTGTGTTCTATTTTTGAGCTCGGTATGTAATGAGAACAGTCTGATGCGAACATCTGCTGATTACTTGAAGTGATGTTTGCGGTTGCTTAATTCTGCTTTGGACCGCAGCTACCCCTACATTCCCGTCCTCCCGTCCCGCCTGTTGGAGGTGTTGAGTTCTCCTACACCCTTCATCATCGGCGTTCACTCCATGTTCCAGAGCGAGATCCAGGAGCTGGTGAGGCCTTGCAGAAAAGACACTTTTTCAGTGCAGCTCTGTCATTCGTTCGGGGATTTCTGATTACGTTTTGGTTTCTGTTTACAGCTCGATGTGATCATTGCTGACCTTGATGGAGGAACGATAAAAATACCAGAGTGTATCCACCTTTCACAGCTTCCTGAACCCCTGTTGCACAATACTCAAAAAGCACTGTTCATGGTAATACCAAAAGTACATGTTGCACACACACATTGTAGCATGGTGTTTCTCTACTTTGCATTTAAGTAGGATATAAATCGATAACACTTTAATTTAAGTGGCTGTTCACACCATTTACTACTGGCTTATACTTAAGATATGAACTGTTTATTAGCGCTTATAAAGTATGCTCTTATTTTACATCCATATTCCTACCCAAACCCCAAACTAACTATTAGTAAGCAGCCAGTTAGTCGGTTTATTGAGATAAAAATCTTAGTTAATGGTTTGTTAATACTGTGAAATGTACATTAAAATAATAAAGTGTGACCAAAAAATCATTAAAATCATAAAATTGTGATTTATTATATTTACAAAAAAGATTTTAAAAATAAATTATTAAATTAATAAACTAAATAAATTAGTTATGAATCAAAATATCTGTAACTAAAGTGTTTAACATGTTAACAATGTCTAAATGTCTAAATTTTTTTCTGAACATTTAAAAAAAACAATGAACATTTTAAAATCTTTTAGTAATATTATTAAAATTGCATTTATTTTGCCTTTTTATTAAGTGGTTTAAAAACATGAAAATTACACTTGCATTTAATGTGCTTTTTATGTATATAAATCTTGAAAACTTAAAAAAAAAATTAAAAAATATTTTTTTTAATATAATTTTAATCCATTTTTTGTAATAATTTTATAATTCTATTTTTTGGCCTTTTAAGTGATTTAAAAATATGAAAATAATATTTTTAATGCATTAAATGGGCTTTTTGTGTATGTAAAAAATTTTTTTTGATTTTATTAGATTTTTCAAAAATTTGTTTAATTTTAATATTTAATTTTTTTGTACAAATATTATAATTGTATTTTAATTGTATAAGTCATTTAAAACAATGAAAATAACTCTTGCATTTAATAAATAAATCACTTTTTTTCAATTTTATTAGATCTTTCAAAAAGCATTTTAAATTAGAATTTTAATATTAAATTTTTTTTGTAAAGTTATTATAATTGTAATTTATTTTGGTCTTTGATTTTTTTTTTATCAATATCATTTAAATGTATGAAAATAACAGTTGTGTTGTTATATATATATATATATATATATATATATATATATATATATATTTATATATATATATTATATATATATATATCACTAGAAATCTGTTTCCTATTAAAAATAAAATTACAATTCCCTTTTCATTGCATTTTTTTACAGCTAATTGTATAAGAACTCAGTTTACAATAAAATAATGTTTCAACCAATGTGCATGTGTGGCACTGTGGATTAACTTGAATTGCGACAGCAATAAAAGGCAAGCAACTTGCATTTCTATGTTAACCTCGCACATGTAAACTCAAACAACGTTCATGACAGGTGATGGCGAAAAAAAGAAAATTCGATAGATTGTCCTTTATACGATAGATTGTCCCCTTATACTGTCTTTATACATTGTGATGCATCATATTTGTTTATTTTTGAGTTGTGCATGGACACAAATAAAGATTTTGTTTTATACACACACCCCCAATAGCTCTTAAAATCCATTTGCCAAAAAAATCAGAAATGGCTCTTTGCTGAAAAAAGGTTCCTGACCCCTGCTTTAAGGCATCTGAAATCTGGCTTTTCTATCATTTGTTTGCATATTAACACAGAGCAATGGAAACCCACTCACTGTAAAAACCTTCCTTGTCTGCAGGTTTTGCACTCAGATCTGGAGCAGATAGTCCACCAAAAAATTCTAATTCTGTCTTAATTTTCCCACCCTTTACTTATTTCAAACTTATAATATTTTCTTTCATCTTTTGAACACAAAAGAAGATATTTTGAAAAATGCTGGAACGCGGTAACCATTGACTTCAATGGTAGTTGTTAGTTGTTAATAAAGGTTTATAACTATTTCTGGATAAACTATTCCTTTAAGCAATTTTTATCCGAAATTTGGCTTTTCCATCATCATTTCCCAAGCGATACTTCAAAATGCACATTAACACAGGGTGATGGAAACTCCCCCCTACTATCTTTTTCATTGGCCAATCTGCACTTTCAACATAGACAACCTCTTGTGCTGTAATTAAGTAATGTATTTTTTAATGTAATACAATTCTGAGGCATTCCTAAAGCAAAATTTTCACCATTTGCCTTCTTCCCACTGATAGCAGGATATTACCTCACTGTAAATACTTTTCTTTGTCTTCAGGTTTTGCACCCAGATCTGGAAGGAGCAGATAATGCCTTCCCACCCCCTCGTTCTGCTCCATCCAACCTCAAACTGCTGGTAAGATCATCGCGGGGTTGTTGTTTTTTTTTCTTTTTTACAATCTTACTGTAAGTGGAATGTGAGACTCCAACATGTGGAGTCTCCTATATTGGGTCTTGGGGGTGTCTGACATATCTGTTCATTAAAGGAGTTTGAACTCCCATCACGTACGCAGGTTATTTTGAGAGGCGCGAAAATGTTCAGTCTGACTCACTCCATCCTCACATGTGTATCTGGAATGCTTCTCAGTCCCTTCTATTCTGGCTTTTTCTTGTTTTGGACAGGATAAGGAGGTGAGGGCCGTCTTCCTGCGCTTGTTTGCACAACTCTTCCAGGGCTACAGGTCCTGTCTGCAGCTCATTCGCATCCATTCCGAACCCGTGATTCACTTTCACAAGGTGAGAAGAGGCGGATGATCCGCAACTTTATAATGTTAACGCTCATTCGCAGAGCAGCAGAGATTAGAAGTGATTACTGTTATCATGCCAGATTGCTCCAGTAAATCTGTGCAACACTTCAAATGCTTGCAGAATGAGTGTTTGAGAACGGTCTTCTTACTGTTACACTTTACTTGAAGGCCACAGCTGGCTGCTTTCTAGTCCAAATATCTAAAAATTCCTAAAAGAAGCATTATCTAGACAGGGTGTTTGCCGAAATAATATGTCAAAATTAGGTGAGTTTTGCTTAAAACAAGCAAAATAATCAGCCAGTGGGATAATATTAAATAAAATAATATTGTTTTCGATTTGAAGTATTAATTTAAGGTTATTAAACATTCATAATCACGAATGCGATTTTGTACATGCTTATGACAACTGTCATTCAAGAAATGACTGTGAAAGAAAGGACTATGATTGGCTGAGCAGGTCATCAGTTTACCGGTGTTCACCGCTGTTCACTGAGTTAAATGTCAATCGTTCAGTTATGTTATTTTAAATGCAAAAGTGACATTGTTTGAGATCATTATGACAACTTAAACTAACCAAATACATCATAACTTGTCATAAGTCTGTCATAAACATGAGGCCATTATTGACCTTATTCTTCAATGCGGAAGTGTGCGCGTTTTGGCGATTGTTTTAGAACTTCCGATTCAGTTGCCTATGGGAGAAATGACTAGGAATAATAAACGGCAGAAAACGGTCAAACTACTTACTCTACAAACAAGTGTTTGCATTAGAATACAGACAAAGTAGAATAATATAATAAGAAAATATCAGTTTGCAACACCAAGCAGCAAAACGAGCTGTTTTTAACGTTTAAAAATGAATGGAAGTGAATAAGACCGGAAGTTTCGAGCCAAAATTATTCAAATGGCTGCGCCCACTTGAACGCGGAGAATAAGGTGAATAATTGTGTCATGAATATTTTTTCTCATCACTTTTTTTCTGTGGAATAAAACAAATTGGTTAAAATTCCTCGCTTGATGTCAATAATGATTTTATAACAGCCTAATTTATATTTAGTCACATGTAATGAGATTTTAATGACAAATTCACTTATTTACATTTAATGTAGAAATTAATTCTTCGTTCCTACCATATTCCTACTGTATTTTTGATGTATTCCTTAGTTGATAGTGAAATTGTTTGTAATTATGTTATATAAATCAGTCTTTCCTCTGATTTTTTTTTTCCAGCTGTGGCGGCAGACTCTGTTAGACCTTTTACTTAGATCTACCAACTAGTAATAGTAGTAGTAGTAGTAAAACTTTATTGTCCTTGACAGGAAATTTGTTATGGGCATCGCCATATTGCTGCAGACATTCACTAAAAACAAGCAATAAAAACAATATAAAATACAACAGTTACAAAATTTATAATGGTAATTAAGATAGACGCTTATTAAATAAACCCACTGATACAGGTACAAAGGATTTCTTATAACGGTTTAACCTACACTTTGGGACTCCATATCTTCTACCAGAGGGAAGCAGTTCGTAATGAGGAAACAAAAAATGAGTTGGATCGTTTACAATCCTTTCCACCTAATTGAGGACACAATTCTCATATAAAACTCGTGGATTAAAATATTCATCGTGCCCAACCATTTTCCATGCTGTCTTTAAGAGATGCATCAATTTAGATTTACACTGAACAGATAGGTTGCCAAACCACACTGTGATACCATATCTAACAATGCTGTCAAGAACTGCTTTATAAAACAACATCATGAGTTTCTTGTTAACTCCAAAAAGCCGCAACCTCCGCAAAAAATACAATCTCTGGTGTAAACGAGAACAAACCCACTCAATGTGTGTTTTCCATGTGAAAGAACTGTCGATGTAAATGCCCAAGTACTTATAAATTTCTGACTGAATAATAGGATGGTCATGTTTTCTTAGTATTTATTTTTAGCTTATTTCTATCACACCACTCAACGAACTGACTAATTTCTGACTGATAGATAACACCAATATCATCATTCTCATAAAGTAAACTTAGTATGGCTGTGTCATCGGAATATTTAAAAATAAAATTCTGTGAATGCTTACTTGAACATTCATTTACTACCTACCTGTGGCGTTATTTCGTTGACAAATGTCGTGAGCGCAGTATTACAAGTCGAAATCGCATTCATGTAATATGAGCATGCGAATCTCTGTGCTCGAGTGCCGATTTCCTCTGTTTGTGCGCAAAACTTCTTGCACGCCCTCAAATATACACTGCTCAAGTGCAGATTTTCTTGTGCGCTCTCAAATAAATGTTGCTGGAGTGCGATTTAGTGCGTTTATGTAACGAGAATGTCTCCAACGTTTATTAGATTTGCTAGAAATATTTATGAATGTCTCCAATAGACCTACAGAGTGGCATTGATGCGTTCTGAAGTAAAGTGAAACGGTTCTAAACTGCAGTAAGATAAAGTCATTGTATGCAGAGGCATAGACCTTTATCTATAAATAAAATATAATTATGGAAACTATGTTCATCATAACCGAAATCATCGTGTTTGCTGGCCTCATCCATCACGTCAGTCAGTCAGTCAGCATGTCACCTTAAAGGGTTAAACAATTAACGCACAGCACTACTACTATTACAGAAAAGTTAGCCCTGTTATAAATTACATACCCTTTAATACATTGTGGTGCGATTATAACCCGCTATTTAAATATGAGAGGCTGTAATATGGCCGTGGTGGGATGAATTTTGGTGTGGCGCCCCGCCATGGAAGAATGAATGTAGCGGAAACCATGTAAATGTATGATTTAAAAATGAACGCACGCTTCTGCATGCTTAAACTATGTTAGTACATTGGCAATCCAATGTTCTTTTTCTACCTTAAAGTCCGCATGAACCAGAAGCTGCGACTGCTATTTTTTCCATATTGTGACGGAGTTCCTAGAGAAACAGAATATTAAATGAGAAAACAGTGAGCGGGGCTTGTTTTTTTCCCGCTGCGAGCTGATTGGATGTAGTAAAGTAGGCATTTCATTTAGAAAAGATCAGAAAATAGGTTTCAGAAGAGTTATTACAAACTAACAGAGACACCATTTCTGTTTGTTGTCAAAACTGACAGTTGGAGGGGTGTGGTTATGTTAGCCACGCCCAATACCTCAGACAGACGTAATTCAGATATCAATATTAGATTACAAGGGCAAGCAATTTTCATTCTTAATGACATGCACGGATGAATTGTTCACCACAATACTAGCAATGTGAGCTAACAAAATCAGATGGTTAGTTGTGATTTTATTTGTTTGATTTTATTTGTACAAATAATTTAAATGCTCCTGATTTAATGCATAAACTTCTCAAGTGGACTTTTTACATTTGAACCTGATGGCCTGTCATGTTCTTTAGACTTGTTGCACATTATACGTACAGTACAAGCTACTCTGGCTGCTTTGAAATACAGCATTGTTTATCTTACCTTAACTCAAGGCAGCCTGCACTTGTACAAACACCTGCCTTTTCATAAACACTGCGGGTTTGGGAGACGGCCAGAGAATGAAGGAATAATCTCAATGAACTCGGCAGATAAGCGTCGAGCTTTGCCTCATCCACGTTTTTTGCCTTTGAAGTGCTAGCGTAAGCGCTTATGCCGATGATATCGCGGTCGCTTTGTTTAAAACACTCTATTGTCCTTGCGGTGAGCCATATGAAAAGTATCAAATTAGCATTCGCGAGTGTTATTTCACCCCCCAACCTGTTTTTGTTTGTGTCAGCCGGTGTCTCCATGGCAACGTTTCAATACGACCCTCGTAAAAAAGCACCCCATATGGCTGAGATTATAGCAGAGGAATGCTTCACGTCTCCAAAAGTGAGCATCTTGTCCTGCCAAATTCTCCTTCGTTTACTGGCTAATGCTGCAGGGGGATCTGTTTAAATCACACATATGCCCTTCTCATTTCATATACAGTTGAAGTCTCAATTATTCGCCCTCTTGTAGATTGTCTTCTTCAAATATTTCCCAAATGATGTTTAACAAAGCAAGAAAATTTTTCAAAGTATTTCATATAATATTTTTTCTTCAGGATAAATTCTTACTTGTTTTCCTTCGGCTAGAATAAGAGCAGTTTTTAACTTTTAAATTCCATTTTAAGGTCAATATTATTACCCTCCTTAAGCAATTTTCCCAATTGTCTACAGAACAAAACATCATTGTGCAATGATTTGCCTAATTAACCTAGTTAGGCTAGTTAAAAGATTGAAGAAATATCTAGTAAAATATTCTGTACTGTGATCAAATATAAAATAAATCAGTTATTAGAGATTAGTTATTAAAACTATTATGCTTACAAATATGTTGAAAAAAATCTCTCTGTTAAACAGAAATTGGAGAAGAAAAATAAACAGGGGTGCGAATAATTCTGACTTCTACTGTATCTGCTAATGTAAAGAACAGACTTCTGAGATAAAGTCTAGATAGGGTACAGCTGCGGAAATGCACATCAATTTAGCATCATTTTTGTGACGCTTTATGATAATAATTTATATTTTTACAGTACTGTGACGATTGGGTTTAGAGTAGGGGTAGATGTTAAAATAGGGCTGGGCAATATTGAAAAAAAAATGTCACAATATAATGTTTCATATCATTCGAAATCGATAATTATTGAATATTTTAAACAATGTATTTATGAACATTAGGATTTCTTTATTTAACCGCTTTATTTTAATTGACCAACATTACTAAGGCAAATAGTTTTGATAATCAAAAACTGAAATATTTAAACAACATATCTGATCTGTTTACAATAAAAAAAATAAAAGATTTTACTAATGCTTTGCTTCTTAGACTTTACACACCTGAAACTTGTCTATAGCACTTGTTCACTGCTACTCTTATAGTTGTGTAAATTGCTTCCTTGTCCTCATTTGTAAGTCGCTTTGGATAAAAGCGTCTGCTAAATGACTAAATGTAAATGTAATGTAAATAAAATAAACAAGTTAAAGAGACTCTTAAACTTGATGAATAAAATGTCACAAAGTGTGTGCAATGGTAAAGTGTAAATACTGAACAATCAAAGCAAACTGTAAGGTAGATCAACATCTTTAAGGTGTGATTAATAATGATACAGTAAACCTCAAACTCTGTCAACAAAACCAATTATGATCATCAAATCTGAGCTTTCAAGTAAAGGAACTAACCATTATTATTCAAGTACAGACTGCAACATTACAGATTGTGAAGTTTAATGTCTACATTACCCCCTATGCTAAAAACTCTTTCAGATGGGGTGCTTGTGGCTGGGATGCACAAGAAAAGAAACCAAAAAGCCAGTCTGGCGACATCCTTACATACTTTTTTTTATATGTACGTTCTCCTAAATGCTGCTATTCAGCACTCATTGTCACATGTGTTGTTATTCTGACCTGAAGTGACAAGTGCGTGGTTTCCTTGACCTTTATCGTGCTCCCCTGGCCTCTCTCTTAACTTCGTGACCATCAAGCGTTTTCTCAGAGGATGACAACTCATTTCTGCAGCTCTGATGCAAGTTTATAGAGAAAAGTAAAAAGCACTGCAGTGTTTGGATGCGCTGTGTTTGTCTGAGGTAATTAGTCTGCCGTTATTACTGAAATGCGTTTATTTTATACAAAGTGTGAAGCAGATTGGTTAGTTCTGCTTTCATGAATCGCAGTGCCTTCTCAGCATTTGGAAAAGTTCAGAGGTTTTCAACTGGGGGCGACTGGAAAATGTGCGCATGTCACGTGTGTGCCGCTTGCAGAACATGTGCGCGTCGCTCCCATATGCATGTCATGCAAGTCACGCACCTCCATTGGAAATAACAAACATACACCCTAAGCTTTTTGACATTGCTTCCAGGGCACGGCTCAGCAGCCATATTTTAATAAAACTATAGCGCTTCATACCGAAAATTCATACCGAATCTTTTTTTTTGTTATTGACAATTGTGTTCGGTCAATAAATATCAATACCGATTTTATCGCCCAGCCCTATGTTAAAAATACAATTTATTGGGTAATTTATTAGATAACATAAATGATAGTCAGTACAACTACTGTTTTTACATTACTGTGATGGTTAGTTTTAGGGATTGGATGGGGTAGACGATAAAGGGAAATTAGATAAATAATATAAATAATTCTCATTAACTTCCAGCTGCAACCGAATCTGATCTTGAAACACCAGACTTCTGACTTTGTTTCCTCTGGATGCTGATTTGTGTTGAGCAGTCTCTCCAACTTGGCTTTTTGGTTTAAAGCGGATATTTGGCAGATGCTACAGTTTTAGTTTGATTGCTAAATTTGTTTTTCACCCTCAACAGGCTGCCTTCCTGGGCCAGCGCGGCCTGATAGAAAATGACTTCCTGACCAAGGTGTTGGATGGCATGGCCTTCGCAGGATTCGTGTCTGAACGGGGACCTCCATACAGGGCCTGCGATCTGTTCGATGAGGTGCAGTGCTTCTTTATTAGCTAAGGAAGACGATTGGAAAAAAGGGATTGTTCGTTATTCCTGCAACTAGCGATTATTTTAATAACTCAATTAGATTGTTGTTGTTTGCTTTTTTTTGTTTAATCGGCTATACTGAGTTTTTTTATTTGCCGTGTTTCTTGTTATAACTATATAAAACCATAAATCAGGGTATTATGTATACATTTATATTTTAAAAAATTAAAAAAACCACATACAACACCATTTTAAAACTCAAATGACTAAAAAAAACTGTTAATGTTGTTTTTCAACAGTAAAACTTTTCTAAAGATCCAAAATATAAATAAACAAAAGGCTAAACTAGCGTTGCACTCCTATTATTTTCACATTACGAAACTAGGACACAAACATGCTGAAGTTATTAAGCAGAAGAATTTGTTGGAAAATAAAAATGATAACTAATAAATAATGTACAGTTGAAGTCAGAATTATTAGCCCCCCTGAGTTGCTAGCCCCCCTGTTTATTTTTTTCCCAATTTCTGTTTTTTTTTTCAACTCATTTGTAAACATAATAATTTTAATAACTCATCTCTAATAACTGATTTATTTTATCTTTGCCATGATGACAGCAAATAATATTTGACTAGATATTTTTCAAGACACTTCTATACAGCTTAAAGTGACATTTAAAGGCTTAACTAGGTTAATTAGGTTAACTAGGCAGGTTAGGGTAAATAGGCAAGTTATTATATAATGATGGTTTGTTTTGCAAAGGACTTTCAAAGGAAGATAGCTTAAAGAGGCTAATAATTTTGTCCTTAAAATGGTGTTTAAAAAATTAAAAACTGCTTTTATTCTTGCCAAAATAAAACAAATAAGACTTTCTCCAGAAGAAAAAATATTATCAGACATACTGTGAAAATTTCCTTGCTCTGTTAAACATCATTTGGGAAATATTTAAAAAAGAAAAAGAATTCAAAAGGAGTTTAATAATTCTGACTTTAACTGTATATTGTAATAATTTTATAATTTGTGCTATTAAAAAATTCTGATGACATCCGAATGAAATTTGTGAGCATGCACTGTATCGCCTGGTCCAGTAAACAACTGTAATCGGATCGAATCATTGTTAGAGCAAATATTTACTCTCCTACTAAGTAACATCATTCCACAGGAGGAAGATAATACATGCGTGACTCAGTGGAGCTGAGCGAAATTCCAGCTATTGTTCAGGGCAATGTTAAATCAATTACAGGTGGAAAATCTGATTTCTTGTGCAGAGTGTAACCACAGATTCATCACTTTCTTCATTAAATGGCTTTGTTTCTGTTCTCTAGCTGGTGGCTTTAGACGTCGACTGCTTTAAGGATGAAGATGAGAACCTGGTCAAACTCCAGAAGCGCTTAAGAGAGCTGTCCGAGCAGCTTTACAAAAACGTAAGCACATGATGCGGGTTCTCATGTCACTTCCTTCAGGTGTTTGAGAACTTCAATGGCTTCCACTGACCATTTATGAGCTTGTTTCTGGCAGAAGTGTTATTATATCCACACACCACTGCTAGCTTAAGCGTCAAAATAGCTCGATCGTTTTCAGTGAGAGCAAAAGGCGGTGTTCTCATCTTTAATGGTGTGGGCATCAAGGAGAGTTCAAAGGAGCCCGCCCCAAATGTTCTCTTTGATTGAGGTGCATGATGACGTCTGTTCCTCGCCAGTGTTCAACACTTAGACTCTCTTGTGACCTGTGTGTGTGTGTGTGTGTGTGTGTGTGTGTATGTGTGTTCA